>NC_140003.1:41423307-41473307 GCF_964263955.1 Coregonus lavaretus | reverse complement strand
GGTAAATTAAATTGCACAAAGTCAAAGAACTATGAATCCTATAGTCTATTCCACCTCGCGCTGCAACACTGCCTAGGCTGTGAAGAGCTGAGTGAAATATTCATTTTTATAAGCCCTGTGCACAGGCATAAAAGTTAGCCTAATTTAGTTGAAACAAAAGTCTACTGAAGTGAGACTTGGTGTTTCTTGGCTATTTACATTGTTTGTTGACAACATAGGTTGTTTTTCTACTAGTCAGACTCAATGTCACAGGCACAAACATGACTTAGGTCACAAAAAAGCTTTGAGACAATAATATAAACATAACATGTAAAGTGTTGGTCCCATGTTTCATGAGCTGAAATAAAAAGATCCCAGACATTTTCCATATGCACAGAAAGCTTATTTCTCTCACATTTTGGGCACAAGTTTGTTTACATCCCTGTTAGTGAGCATTTCTCCTTTGCCAAGATAATCCATCCCCCTGACAGGTGTGGCATATCAAGAAGCTGATTAAACAGCATGGTCATTACACAGGTGCACCTTGTGCTGGGGACAATAAAAGGCCACTCTAAAATGTGCAGTTTTGTCACACAACACAATTCCACAGATGTCTCAAGTTGAGGGAGCGTGCAATTGTCATGCTGACTGCAGTAATGTCCAACAGGGCTGTTGCCAGAGAATTGAATATACATTTTTCTACCATGAGCCACCTCTAACGTCGTTTTAGATAATTTGGCAGTACATACAACCGGCCTCACACCCGTAGACCACGTATAACCACGCCAGCCCAGTACCTCCACATCCGGCTTTTTCACATGCGGGATCGTCTGAAGAGGGGGAGAGGGGTGCTGAGGAGTAGTTCTGTCTTTAATAAAGCCCTTTTGTGGGAAAAAACATATTCTGATTGGCTGGGCCTGGTACCCCAGTGGGTGGACCTGGCTCCCAAGTGGGTGGGCCTATGCCCTCCCATTGCTGCGCCCCTGCCTAGTCCTGTGAAATCCATAGATTAGGGCCTAATGAATTTATTTAAATTGACTGATTTCATTCTAAATGAACTGTAACTCAGTAAAATCTTTGAAATTGTTGCATGTTGCATTTATATATATATATATATATAAAATTGTTTTAAAAGCGCACCTCGCATGCACATTTGGTAATACCGTATACCCCGGTATGGTACAGAAATGGTATGAAAATATGGATACCGCCCAACCCTACTAACAACGCCAAGTTAAGTAATCAAATGTCTGTCAAATGCCCAAGGAAAGCCAGCTACTATAGTATCTCCAAACATGCCCTAATAAACGGGTAGCCTACATCAAGCTAACCCATCCTGCTAGTCCATCCACTGGCATGAAAAAACAACAGTTGACAGTTCCTCTCTATAATAGGAACTAGTACACACACAGTACATTAAATCAAACAAAGGCTTCCAATCCTGGGCAACACTTTTACTTCCCCCTCCCTCCCTCTTTCTGGAGCGGGTCCAGAGCTGGCTAACACTCTGTTTTCACGCCTTAATTATCAGCTGAAAGCCTGCCATGTGCCAAGAGAGGAGGGTTTAAAAAAAATATAGGAAAGTGTAGTGGCGTACTGGCTGGATGCCAAGTGGTCTGACGCGCCTTATTCAGTGACATGTCTTTAGTCCCAGCAGCAACAACACAGCTCTCTCTGCCCTGCATGATGCCGGGCCTGCCAGAGGCCACTGTGAATCAGCAATATGACTAGTGAGATATCAGAGACATTATTCATCTCCTCACAGGGTGGATCGTTACTCAACCAGTCAAATAAATATTACAATATTACAGTGTTGCATTCTGAAGATGACAGAGGTCAATGGTTTTCAACATGGTGGGTCAGACTCAGAACCCAGCGCGGGGGGGGGGGGGGTAGCCTTACTACTAACTCCTAGCTAAACCTACATATAAAAGCAAAACATTTATAAACCAACAATGTTTCCATGCAAACACTGCATCAATTTTGCCAAAACTGAACACACAAAAACAAACCACTAAAAACCTACAACTAGGCTGTGAGTGAACTACCCTACAACATATACGGCATAGGAAATCAGCGCCATGTATGGTGTTGTCATATTTCAAAATGTGGTAGTTTACACGCCTGAGAATACAACAAGTTTGAAGTAGGATTATTTGATTTGGCTCCCAGTGCAAAAGCTAGAGGGACACTGTGGCAAGTTATAGGCAGCTCAGCAGATTCTCCGTTTTCAATAACCCAGTTTCCTCAATGGCTTTTACTGAACAAAAACTCAATATATAAAGTAACAGGCCTAGGTATGCCGTTCATCAGCCATGCGTCTGTAGGTAACCTAGTAGTAAGTGTGGTGTCCACCAGCATCCCCTACCCCCACCCCCCCGACTATCTCTGATCAAACAGCAGTTTATTGGGACAGTTCCAATACGAATAGGACATTTGAGCTATGAAGTCTGTCGCCAACACAAAAAACCGACACCGCAAAAAGTTGTTTGTTGTTGTTGCTTATCAACAAGCATTCCTATAGGTCAAGTATGTAACACAAACATATTCCATTGACATATAAGACATAACTTGGCTAGCTGGCTAATGTAAATAAGAATTTGTTCTTAACTGACTTGCCTAGTTAAATAAAGGTTAAATAAAAACATATTAAAAAAATATATATATATAGTTAGCCAACTCCTCTCAACCCTGCCATATTGGGCTGATCTGCAGCCATTACTTTGTTTACTACATTCAATGAACAAAACAACACATTTCACTCGAGCAAACCAGACACCAATGCCCTGATAATACATGAGGGGAAATGTATGACATGCTAACAGCATCTAGCTAAGTATCCAATGGCTATCCAGCCAGCCTCTGTCTTGACACAGAACAGGACGCTGCTAACTGGTGCTGAAAATGTTACATAGTCGCAAACTGGTCATTATTGATTGCTGCGCATGCATAATGTTACAATGTATCGTCAGGACCAATATTTCAGCACCAAGTGAAGTGAGTGGCATTAGGACAGCCAAATGAGGAGTTCCTGACCAACTTATCGCCTTCAAGCTAGAACCAATTGATTCAATTGCGTGCTTGTTCAGCTGTCAAAACTGTTAGGCCACTGCCAACAATACCACCCAATAATTTACATATAAATGATGATATTAAAGCAGCAATCAGCAGTAGAAACAATAACAAAGCGGCCTCCCCGCCCCTGGTTTGGTAAAAAGCTGAGTGATGGGGCTGGAGAACTGTAACGACACTCAAAATCATTGAGAGAGCTATGGATGCAAGGACTGACCATCCATGACATCAAAATTATAGTTTTAACTATGTTTTGAGGCTATACAGTGTTTGATTACCTTTTCTTTGTTTACAGAGTAAAACAAGCTTATATTTTGGGTTCCGATACGACAGTTGAACTAAGCTCACAAGGTGTTCTAAGTTATATTCTTCAAGAATCATATCATTATTTTATAAGTCCAAAAATGGATATAGTAACTGCTGATTGCCCCTTTAATATGAAGTAGCTAGCTGCCATGTAATTCCGAAGCCAGGCCTCTGTGCTATTGTGTTATGGTATAAGTGCATGGTGCCTGGTAATTAGTGTTGCACGGTATACTGAAACTTCTGTACGATACTAGAACATTACATTTTTGTTACTTTCGGTACTTCTGTCAAATGTGTCTCACGTCATATATACGGATTGAGAGGATCGAGTCGGTCTGGTAAATTTGTCTGAATCTTCTCAAAATGGGGCAGTAGTAAGCTAGCCAGGATACTTGCGCTTGCAGCTGACACAGACACTTTTGAGAAGCAAGCGAGAGGACAGAAAATGCCGACACATGGTTTCTAACAGAAACATACCTCCACGCATGACATTCATGTGAGCGTTATAATATGACAACCCAAATGACAACCCAAAAGTAATGTGAAATGTTCTCATAACAGAAATATACTTACATTTTAGTCATTTAGCAGACGCTCTTATCCAGAGCGAATTACAGTTAGTGAGTGCATACATTTTCATACTGGCCCCCTGTGAGAAACGAACCCACAACCCTGGCGTTGCAAGCGCCATGCTCTACCAACTGAGCTACAGGGGCCAGTACTTAGACTACTTCGCATTTGTCTGAGCATATAATATAATATAATATGCCATTTAGCAGACGCTTTTATCCAAAGCGACTTACAGTCATGCGTGCATATTTTTTTTTGGGTGTATGGGTGGTCCCTGGGATCGAACCCACTACCTTGGCGTTACAAGCGCCGTGCTCTACCAGCTGAGCTACAGTGGACCACATGCGGGCATATGGGATTGCAGTAGCCACTAGCCAGCCAGCAAGCGCTGGGCGAAGAATTGCAACCTGGGAGTTTAAATGCATTCTGGGAATCGTAGTATGCTGTGTAAAATTCATTGTATTTCTATGGTATGTAGACTATTGCTATAGGTCTATAGACGCTTCAGAAATGACACGCTTCAGAAATTAGCTTAGAAGTGTTTGTCGTTTTGGAACTAAACTATTAATTTAATAAATTCAATTATTTAGCTGTAATGAATAATTAATCAGATCTAATGAATGTTATTTGACCCAATATAATAGCCATAAATTAGCAAAGTAAAACTAATGTATCAAATTACATTTTAAAACAGTTTAGATGTAATTGCAGAATTATTTTGTATGCTCTGAGTCTCTGATATGGTTTTGCATAAGGACAATTTAATACATCCTTCTGTTATTTAATGTATTTTTTTTAATTGAATATAGAATAGAAGATATTCTATTTGTTATTTTAGTTTGTCTACCAGTTATCAACATATTTTTCAATGTATAAAAAGCCTACAAAATACACAGCACAGGAAATCAGCACCGTGTATGCCCAGAGATTATTCTGGTGACTTTTAACTAATACGCCTTCTTTTTTTTTTGCCGTGGTATAGTTTCGGTGTCGTGATACTAAACCTGGTATCGAAGTCAAAATTCTGGTATTGTGACAACACTACTGGTGATAGTCAACCAAGGTTTCCATTAGCTGGTAATAGCTGGCTTTTAGCCCCAAAAAAAGTATGCTTTTTAGCATATTCATTTATGAAAATACCAGTCGATTTAAATACATTTGTCCGGTCATGCTTATTGGTCTAAGGGTTAATTTACATAATTTAGTGAAATTAAATCGGCGCGTGTATTTTCGTTAGTCGTTCTGATTATTATTCATCACATGCACAGTGGGTGAGAGCTGCTGCTACAGCTCCTGCTGCAGTGAAACCTGCTTTTATAAGCTCAATCATTGTGCAACAACTCTAAATGAAATCATGTGTTAAAAACAGTTTTGTTGGGCCTCCCGAGTGGCGCAGCGGTCTAAGGCACTGCATCGCAGTGTTAGAGGCGTCACTACAGACCCGGGTTCGATCCCGGGCTGTATCACAACCGGCCGTGATCGCGAATCCCATAGGCGGTGCACAATTGGCCCAGCGTAGTCCGGGTTAGGGAAGGTTTTGGCAGTGGAGGCTTTACTTGGCTCATCGCGCTCTAGCGACTCCTTGTGGCGGGCCGGGCGCCTGCAGGCTGACCTCGGACGTCAGGTGAACGGTGTTTCCTCCGACACATTAGTGCGGCTGGCTTCCAGGTTAAGCTGGGTGGGTGTTAAGAAGCGTGGTTTGGCGGGTCATGTTTCGGAGGACGCATGACTCGACCTTCGCCTCCCGAGCCCGTTGGGGAGTTGCAGCGATGAGACAAGAACGAAATTGGGGAGAAAACTAAATGTGGTAAAATAATAATCATAAATCATTAAATAAAAGTAACTAAAAAATTTGAAGCACACTTCCCATTCAAGTGCATATAATGGTACGCAGGCTTCAACGAGTCACACACCACTTGGCAATGAGCTGGAGGCAGTATGCATTTTAATTCAAAAGGCACTCGCACATCTGAACAACCTTTGCTGCAGGTGCATGGTAACAAACATTTACATTTTAGTCATTTAGCAGACACTCTTATCCAGAGCGACTTACAGTTAGTGAGTGCATACATTATTTTTATATTTTTCATACTGGCCTCCCGTGGGAATCGAACCCACAACCCTGGCGTTGCAAACGCCATGCTCTACCAACTACATCCCTGCCAACTACATCCCTGCCGGCCCTTCCCTCACCTACCCTGGACGACACTGGGCCAATTGTGCGCCGCCCCATGTTGTGCGCCGCCCCAGTTGAACAAGACGAGAACAAAGAAGAAACCCGCACACTGCTCTTGCTAGTATCAATGCTCCTTAATAAGCTTTATGCATCGGCCTCAATGCCTTCGTCAGTGATACGAGCAAGAGCAGTGTGCAGGTTTCTTCTTTTTCTTAGTTTGCATTTTAATAAAATATACTAAACTGTTTGATACCTGAATGTTTTACTACATATTTACTTGCTTGCTTCAAAGTAGCCTAGCCAAAATACGACCAAAAGTGGAGGCAATTATTTTATAAAGACATCCATATGCCATTGAAACCAGTATTCTATCTCTTATGTTCTATTGGTTTTCAAATCAACTTTATTTCATTGTCCAGTAGCCAAAAGACACAATCCTAGTCATATTAGAAACCAATGCTAGTTGTACATTTCTAACGGATATGTTCATCTGTCTCATGAAACCGCTCACGTGCTTTTGACAACGGTGTTTTGAAACCGCTGGCATGTGCTTTTGACAACGGTATCTTCCCACTAATTGTGTTAAAGTGGAACTGACAGCATTTTAGCAACATTAAATCTTATTAAAATCTGTTCATATACACCCCCAGGAAGAAAATGATACTTTTAAAAACATTTTCTGACAAGCGAGCACTTAGATATGACAATTTTCAAGTTTTCATAAATTCTTAGAATGTTTGGGAATTACGTATCCTAAGGCATTTGTGAAAATTCTATAGCAATACAGAGTGGGAAAGCAGCCGTGCGTTTGGACAATTAATAGACACTGCAGTAAATAAAACCTAATAAAAACATCTGTCTCGTCCAGGACCAGAGTCTACGCAGACTGGTGTATCATAGCCAATCAGAGCTACAGTAGGCCTTTATTTGCCACACAGGCCTACCATCATTCACTTTTAACTGGACTGTGTGCTTACAGGCAGTTGAAACAGCGCGACTTTAGATCATTGGAACGCATTCGCCAAAAGCCACAAAATACACCTGAAAGGATTTCTGCAAATATGTCAATACCATTTGGGAGTCCTCTTAAATTTGGGAACTTTACAGTCCTATTGATTAAACAACCATGAAAAGGTAGGCTCTCTCTCCCTCAGTTACGCACATCAACAACAAAAAGATCAACAACTAATGCTAGCCAGAGAAAGAGGAGCTAAAATCTAACGAAGGAACATTAGATAAACCCTAAAAATTGCACTGATAAACGATGGGGAATTGTAGCCTACTCGTCCTTCTGCAGCCTGCCTGACAACAATGCACGCTTGTCCCAACCAAGCACCCAAAGCTAACTAGCTACAGTACTTCAAACACAAATGAGACAACACCTTACTCTGACCATTTTACTCGCTCTAGCAGAGCTGGTTAAGCTGTTTACATGTTATCCAGAGCGTTCGTGACTAACTGTTACTTTCCTTGCCTACGTTCACTGACACCGGTCGGTCATATTCAGTGGATGTTGCGCGTTCGTAAATTCATCAGTTGTTCTGCGCTCTGGCACACTCAGACGAGAGTGCTTTGAAATCGGAGTAGATAGTGAGAGTGAATTTACGAAAGCAAGTGATATGCTAACTGGATAACAGCCGTTCAAGTTCTTGCTAGCTAACCAAATGACACCTGCATCTCTAGCTGTGTACAGTATAGCCAACAAAAAACGATATGAGGGGGAAAAAGTGTCACTCACCCACTCCTCCAATGACATGACATCTAGCTAACGTTAGGCTCCGTGTTTTTAGCTTGCTACATAAATAGATGCTCTAGCCTATTAGCCACATTATGACTGACTTGTGATCATTGCCCTTGCTAGTTTGATTGTATTGACATTCCCAGCCTTAGTTACATTTGTCTGTTTTTCTCCAAAATATTGAGCCATTGAAACTCAAACAGTGCATCCCAATGGAGGCAGCAAAGAATGTACCAGGCCAGCTGTGATTTACAACCTGATAGCAATGTTTTTTGGAGTACCAAGAAATGTATTGGTGAATTATTTTTAAATCATGCATTGAACTGCAACCATCTATTCTGCCATTCACATGTAACCTACTGCCTTGTGCACATTGCTGCTCTTATAATGAGAAGAAATAACAGTTTTATCAACATTTTAAGCAAAACGTTCTGATCTGTTGCATTAGCATCATTGCTTTCACATTTTTGGCAGACCTACTGGTAGTATGAATTTAGGATCCATCTTCCCACAACTGTCCCCGAGTTTGTTTGGAATAGGCAATTTATTTATTGTGCAGAACAACAAGCTGACCAATAGAATATGTCAACTTTTCTACTATGGTGGATAGTAGATTGACATAGGCTAGTGATTTTGATGTTCATTACTAGTCTTGTTGGCTGAGGAAAAGTAAATGTGACAGTTATTCTAACATGTTTAAATGCGCATCGGAATTTGGTAAGGACGCACGCCGTTGCATCCTACAGTTGCATGTTCTGTTAAAATGAATAATCCTAATCTAAATGTGATCTGTGTCATTCTGAGCACCGTGGGTGGACGCCCTAATCAGGTTACGCACCCAATTCATATGGGTCCGGTACATTTCTCAAATGTCCTGCAGCGAAATTAAAACACTGCCGGTCAATTGTCCGGCGCCACTTTTCCACATTTTGTCAAAATACAACTATAATTCACACTTACTGGAAAGGGAATTCATTAATGTAATATCCAATTATTTGTGCGCCTGGCTTCTAGCTAATGGAATGGGGTTTTGGTTAAATTGAGTAAATATCCAGCTATTAAACTGGGTTTTGAGAAGTCCCTGACACTTACTCCAGATATGCACGAATCAGGAGTGATAGCCGAGAGGGGCGACTCTGGTCCTGTCTGTGACATACCTTTAACAGCAAGGCCTTCGTTCTGGCGCCATCTTCATGAAGCCTCTGAAATCCAAATAGTGAACTGCAAGTAGAGGACAACACAGGCGGTTCCGTATTACTTGGAACATGTATGTCGTTTTAAAGAATTTAATGTACGAAAACTCAATACACGAAAACATACACAAAGAAAGCAAATGCATTGTTCATTCGCTAACCTGTCAATTTCGACCAAGCTGTCTCTCTCCTGCGCTGTTAGCTTCGGAAAGTCCAATTCGATTTCATTCGCTTTTCCCGCCGCCATTTTCTTTTCCTCATCACCAGCAGCGCCGAGACTTCGAGCAGCAGCCGCGTCTAGTGACACTCCGCACGATTTCATGGGGGAAAAAACAGGGAAGCGGGCGACAAACTCCACCAAAATAAAATAACAACGAAAGTACACCACCTTATCTAGGACTGAAAACGTAGCTAGCTTAGCCGTGTGATTGCCAAATCCTCAAGGAAAACAAGTCCCGTCCAAAAAAGCCTTCTCGCATGATTGTACACAAAATACTACATGTATGTAATTGCCAAATAATGCATGGAGTAGAGTTGATGACGGCTTTTACGATAGGGCGTTATTTGGTAATATAGTAAACTTCCCCTACACAAGCTCAAAGTTGTTGTAATTGTGTCACACAGGCGAACGCACGCCGCCACCGTAGGAACGCCCTCTCCTCACTGTGACCAATGAATGTATCTGTGTGTAATCATGTGACTTCATATTTCTTGGGGTGTCGTTCCTCACACAGATGAATAACAAATCAACTTCATGCAGTTCCACAGCTTGTTTCGATTGGTTTCCCATGTTGTATTATGATTAGTATTACGTAACTGTAGGCCTACTTTGAGGTATCTTATTGGTTAAGGTAACTGTCCTTTTCCAGGGTTGCCAGTATGGTTAGTGCTAATTGGAATCCTTGGGGCGTCCCTACACTAAACCCTAATCCTAACCTTTTCTATAAACCTTAAACCTAACCCTTACCTAACCTTAACCCTACCTTAACCATTTGAAACCTAAACTAAATGGGGGGGTATGGAGGTCACAAGCATCACGGGAGGGGGTTCAGGTCAGTTGGTTGCCAAGGATTATGCATGAATGCTACAGTGTTGCTATTATGATCTGATATGATTGCTTTGTTATCACTGTTTGTTATAACAGTGTAGTGTGTGATTTACTAAATTATATAATGTAATACTTCAGTATCGGTATGGCTGAGTTGTTTCTCTGTGGCTATTACGTGGCTATTATGGGTTCTGTCCCTGTATTCTGCAGCCTACTGTTATTTTGTGTTCAGGGACTAGAGATGGACCAAAATGTTGGAACAAAGTCTGGTGTGAGAAATGCAGTCATTTGTGTTGGAAACTGCATCAACCAGGACCCTATTATAGACATATGCTAAAATATGTTATACTCAGTTATACGCATTTATAAACCTGTTATACTACAGTGTCATATTAATTGTTTATAAAACATACCTAGGACTATTCACTATGATTGATTGATGCTCATAGCTTCGCTTTAGTTTACCTTAACTGACAGCAAGCAAACTCTCTGTTGTATAATCAGCCTGAGATATATATATATATATATATATATATATATATATATATATATATATATATATATATATATACACATATAAGTACAGTGTTATAAGTGTTAGCATAGACATACAGTGCCTTCGGAAAGTATTCAGACCCCTTGACTTTTTCCACATTTTGTTACGTTACAGCCTGATTCTAAAATGGATTTAAAAAATAATAATCCTCAGCAATCTACACACAATACCCCATAATGACGAAGTGAAAACAGGTTTTTAGAAATGTTTGCAAATGTATTAAATATAAAAAACAGAAATACCTTATTTACATAAGTATTCAGACCCTTTGCTATGAGACTCGAAATTGAACTCAGGTGCATCCTGTTTCCATTGCTCATCCTTGTGATGTTTCTACAACTTGATTGGAGTCCACCTGTGGTAAATTCAATTGATTGGACATTATTTGGAAAGGCACACAACAGTACATGTCGGAGCAAAAACCAAGCCATGAGGTCGAAGGAATTGTCCGTAGAGCTCAGAGACAGGATTGTGTCGAGGCAAAACAATTCTGCAGCATTGAAGGTCCCCAAGAACACAGTGATCTCCATCATTCTTAAATGGAAGAAGTTTGGAACTACCAAGACTCTTCCTAGAGCTGGCCGCCCGGCCAAACTGAGCAATCGGGGGAGAAGGGCCTTGGTCAGGGAGGTGACCAAGAACCCGATGGTCACTCTGACAGAGCTCTAGAGTTCCTCTGTGGAGATGGGAGAACCTTCCAGAAGGACAACCATCTCTGCAGCACTCCACCAATCAAGCTTTTATGAAAGAGTGGCCAGATGGAAGCCACTCCTCAGTAAAAGGCACATGACAGCCTGCTTGGAGTTTGCCATCTGGGCTGATGAAACCAAGATTCAACTCTTTGGCCTGAAAGCCAAGCGTCACGTCTGGAGGAAACCTGGCACCATCCCTACGGTGAAGCATGGTGGTGGCAGCATCATGCTGTGGGAGTGTTTTTCAGCGGCAGGGACTGGGAGACTAGTCAAGATCGAGGCAAAGATGAACGGAGCAAAGTACAGAGAGTTCCTTGATGAAAACCTGCTCCAGAGCGCTCAGGACCTCAGACTGGGGCGAAGGTTCACCTTCCAACAGGACAGCCAAGACAACGCAGTAGTGGCTTCGGGACAAGTCTCTGGATGTCCTTGAGTGGTCCAGCCAGAGCCCGGACTTGAACCAGATCAAACATCTCTGGAGAGACCTGAAAATAGCTATGGTGCAACACTCCCCATCCAACCTGACAAAGCTTGAGAGGATCTGCAGAGAAGAATGGGAGAAACTCCCCAAATACTGGTGTGCCAAGCTTGTAGCGTCATACACAAGAAGACTCAAGGATGTAATTGCTGCAAAAGGTGCTTCAACAAAGTACAGAGTAAAGGTTCTGAATACTTAAGTAAATGTTATATTTCTATTTTTTTTATAAATTAGCAAACATGTCATTATGGTGAATTGTGTGTAGATTGATGAGGGAAAAAAAGCAATTTAATCAATTTTAGAATAAGGCTGTAACCTAACAAAATGTGGAAAACGTCAAGGGGTCTGAATACTTTGCCAAGGCACTGTATATGTATGTCTTCGCAAGATGTCATTCTGGGCAAGTTACTGTATCATCAGATATATGCTAAACTAGAACTTGCAAGAAAGAGATTTCACTGTACTTGTGCACGTGACATTAAAACTTGAAACTTGAAGCTTCTCTAAATGGTCTGATGCTGGAATACTCATATGGGAGCTGACTAAACCCATCACAAAACAAAAGGCCTTGGGGAGTTGGGGATGTTATCAATGTTCAACTCATAATGACATAAGGTGAAGGTTTGGGTATTGGAGGAAGGGCTGATCTTTATGGGGAGCCTTGATCCTACTGGCTGTTGTTGTTGTCTTCTGCAGACGATGTGGCTTCGTCCATCAGACGTGATAACTCAGAGCAGAGGTCACTTTCCAGTTTGATTGGAATGCCCACAACCCCCCTCTCCTGCCACAGATTGTCTGGGCTGTAAATCTGTCATCACTGTCATGGCGGCAGAGATAGATGGCCACCTGTCACTGTGTTGTAACAGGAAGCAGTGAAGTACAGTGCCTTGCAAAAGTATTCATCCCACTTGGCATTTTTCCTACTTTGTTGCATTACAACCTGTAATTTAAATGGATATACACAAAATAGTCCAAATTGGTGAAGTGAAATGAAAAAAATAACTTGTTTCAAATGTATGTATTCACCCCCTTTACTATGAAGCCCCTAAATAAGATCTGGTGCAACCAATTACCTTCAGAAGTCACATAATTAGTTAAATAAAGTCCACCTGTGTGCAATCTAAGTGTCACATGATCTGTCACATGATCTCAGTATATATACACCTGTTCTGAAAGGCCCTAGAGTCTGCAACAATACTAAGCAAGGGGCACCACCAAGCAAGCGGCACCATGAAGACCAAGGAGCTCTCCAAACAGGTCAGGGACAAAAATAATATGCCATTTAGCAGACGCTTTTATCCAAAGCGACTTACAGTCATGCGTGCATACATTTTTTGTGTATGGGTGGTCCCGGGGATCGAACCCACTACCTTGGCGTTACAAGCGCCGTGCTCTACCAGCTGAGCTACAGAGGACCACAAACACAAAGTTGTGGAGAAGTACAGATCAGGGTTGGGTTATAAAAAAAATATCAGAAACTTTGAACATCCCACAGAGCACCATTAAATCCATTATTAAAAAATGGAAAGAATATGGCACCACAACAAACCTGCCAAGAGAGGGCCGCCCACCAAAACTCACAGATCATGCAAGGAGAGCATTAATCAGAGAGGCAACAAAGAGACCAAAGATAACCCTGAAGGAGCTGCAAAGCTCCACAGCGGAGATTGGAGTATCTGTCCATAGGACCACTTTAAGACGTACAATCCACAGAGCTGGGCTTTTCGGAAGAGTGGCCAGAAAAAAGCCATTGCTTAAAGAAACAAATAAGCAAACACGTGGAAACATATGGAAAAGGCTGCTCTGGTCAGATGAGACTAAAATTGATATTTTTGGCCATCAAGGAAAATGCTATGTCTGGCGCAAACCCAACACCTCTCATCACCCCGAGAACACCATCTGAGACTGGGACGGAGGTTCACCTTCCAGCAGGACAATAACCCTAAGCATACTGCTAAAGCAACACTCGAGTGGTTTAAGGGGAAACATGTAAATGTCTTGGAATGGCCTAATCAAAGCCCAAACCTCAATCCATTGAGAATCTGTGGTATGACTTAAAGATTGCTGTACACCAGCAGAACCCATCCAACTTGAAGGAGCTGGAGCAGTTTTGCCTTGAAGAATGGGTATAAATCCCATTGTGCCAAGCTTATAGAGACATACCCCAAGAGACTTGCAGCTGTAATTGCTTCAAAAGGTGGCTCTACAAAGTATTGACTTTGGGTGGGTGAATGGTTATGCACGCTCAAGTTTTCAGTTTTTTTTGTCTTATTTCTTGTTTGTTTCACACAAAAAAATATTTTGTATCTTCAAAGTGGTAGGCATGTGTAAATCAAATGATACAAACCCCCCAAAAATTGCAAGCCTCTGTTTGAGGGAAAAAGGAAGCGATCAAATCAAGCTCCTGGTTTCAATTAAATCAAGGAAGCATAATGGTTATCAAACACATAGGCAGCAAGCCCAATATACACATGCCTACCAAATCGGCTAATTATTTTACCCAAGATTCAACAGTACATTATCAGCATTGTAGATATACTGTAGAAACACAGATAACTTTTGCACCTGGAGTTTGTCTAATAAAATCTGTCAATTAAATGGCTGGGCTGCCGAAGGGATGAAAAATGACTCCAGATTGTGTCTTTTCAATATAAAGGAAATAATAACTGACCATGAATTCATAGAGTAGGCTCAGTTACATAGAGCTCAAGAGCTCTTAGATATGAGAGATATTGAGTTAGGTTATGAGTAATCCTAAAACATGTCCCAGAATACCAGTCCAGATGTCATAGTGTCATACTGTACAGTTGTCATACCACATACCATACAATAGTACCCCATGGTATATTACCCATAAATCACTCTGATGAATGTTAATTTAAAATACACAAAAAACATTAAACATTAAAACATTAATCAGTCAGTTATTGCAAAGGCTACAGACACAACAGTTGTATATTTTGTAGGCTATACTTTTTGGGGGGTTTAAAACATTTGCATTTGTTAATAAGTTTGTTTTGTTTATTTGTGAGGCAACCTACATTTATGAAAGCTGCATTAAATTATAAACTGCACTGAGACTTTCCAATAAGATCAATAATTAGAGTGATATTTTTTATAATGCATGAAATTCTGTTTGACTGTCTGACAAACTATGCAAACGATGTATCCCATCATGCCCGTGACAGCATTTGTCAACAACGTTCAAGTCAAGGCACTCCAAAATGGCGGATCGTGAAGAGGGTAAGTGGCCGCTCTCAAACCAAACGCTATATAGAGTATTAAATCATATCCATATATGTCAAATATGTGGCAACCTACTCGCAAAAAAACTGTTAGGTCTAGTTACTCTCTCGGTCTCTGATCGCACTCACTCGGTGTGTTTCAATGTATCAACGTCATAGATTCATAGCAACATTGTTACCACGTTATAACGCTATTCATTTGACGTTTTAGACTGCTATTTCCCCACATACACTAATGGATTCTTATGTCAAGATGTGCCTGGAAGAAATTAGATTTATAATCCTCTCCTTCCAACATGGTTTTAGGCTACTTAATTTATACTGCTTCTCACGAAAACGAAACAGAGTTGCCAATTTGAAATGGCACAATTAGCCAAAAGGTCTGATGGGGATATGAATACTTGTGCTACTGCCAATTCTTTGCCTCTTGTACATAAAGTGGTCTACTTTGTGTCTCCCGTCCCAAGACCCAGAGAATGAGGACACGTATGAGGTGGTCGACCTGACACAATATGCCAGGCGTCAACAATGGTGGGGCTGCCTATTTGGTGGGAACAATTCGGGTCCTATGGCTGAGAAGTATTCGGTGGCCACACAAATAGCACTGGGTGGTGTGAGCGGCTGGTAAGTCCTGCAGGCCAGGGTAGCCTATATTGATTATACAACGGAGCATCCTCAGGACTGTTCTTTATCATGTGATATCTCTCTCACATTTACATTTTAGTCATTTTGGTGGTCAATGCTACTGTACTTTATACATGGTATGATCAAAAATACAAAGGCTTCCTCTGTAGATGATTCTATTGCCCTGTTGATTGTACTATATGCAGGACAGGGTGTCATTTGAGTTTTGCGTTGTCTCTCTGTGCCAGGTGTGCGGGATATCTTTTCCAGAAGGTGGGGAAGATCGCAGCCACCGCTGTGGGAGGAGGATTCCTGTTATTGCAGGTAGGAACTCAACACAAGTTTTTAATGTACAGTATAAAAGTCTAAATGAGTTATTTCACATGCTGGTCACCCACTGCGAAGAGGAGCTTGCTCTTTAGCTACAATAATATTAGTTAAAATCATTATTGTCATAGATTATTTTACATTGCATTTTTGCTCTGTTTTTTTATCGGCCCGAAAATAAAAACATTATATTCTCCAGATAGCCAACCACAGCGGCTATGTGCAGGTGGACTGGAAGAGAGTGGAGAAGGATGTCAACAAAGCCAAGAGGCACCTGAAGAAGAAAGCCGACAGTGCTGTACCAGAGCTCAGCTCTTTTATCGACCAGGTAGCCCACTGTAGCTGGTCAACATAACATGTCAAACATTTCATCGTATAATATTTTATTCTTCCTACAAGGGGCAACTGTGCATGACAAAGCAATGTGAATTGAACTACTTGTTCAGACTAGGCTACTAAGTCAAAGGATCAATTATCCATATGCAATCGGATTTGTTATTTGTCTTAAAAGGATATTGCACTTTTCTTAAACTTTAGTACAGTTATTTATCTCTGTCTCTCCCAGTCCACAGAGTTTGTGAAGACAAACGTTATCGTCACCAGTGGATTCTTCGGAGGCTTCTTGCTTGGGCTGGCATCCTAAGAAGACATTTTACATTTTAGTCATTTAGCGGACGCTCTAATCCAGAGTGACTTACAGTTAGTGAGTGCATACATTTTCATACAGGGGCCTGCAGTTTATATAGGAATCACTTGAGAGGTCTGGCTGTGAAGTGAAGTGACCTTTTAAAATGGTGGTGGGAATAACATGAACAGAATATATACAGTATATCAGATTGAGCCAATGTGTAATTACACAACCCACAAACAGGTAACGCGCTTGTAAACACTCTGTAATGTATACCTACTGTACTGTTTCACAATACCTACCATTATAAGTCGCTTTGGATAAAAGCGTCTGCTAAATGGCATATCATTATATCTACCATGTAATTGCATGGTTTTAGCACCACCTGATAGAAACTGGAATCGAGATTTCCTGCTGCTCCACCAAATAAACAAAACCATGTTTCTAGCTATGCTTTAGCTCTGACTCAAGGCAACCCAAAAGGAACTAGCCAGTGGGTCCTGTGGGAAAACAGTTATTAACCAACACTCGATAAGAGCACACAAGTGTTGCGATCCTGTAGATGGGATCCAGTGGTCCTGGCTCTGATTCATATATTCATCATATGAAAAAATAGAAACACACACTCATCCAATGGCTTTGATCTGGCGCTGGAGATGGAAGTATGTACATATGTAAAAAAGGATAGGAAGGTGCCACACACTGCGATCGATGCTGTATTTATTGAGATCGACTGTGTGGTCTTCATCAGAACTTCATGCACGTGTACAGCATATTTACAGTGTACTGTTGCACTTGTTACACATGCTCACCTAGTTGGGCTGCAATGCGGGAACTTGGGTCTAGTTCTTTGGAGTGTTTATCATGTTTTTCTGGTCAATATAGTCCTACACCGCCAGTATATTCAAGTCATGCAGTGCACCATGTTGCGCGGGAAACTTTGCACAACGTGTGCCATTTTCATTCATTGTATGAGTTAATACTTCAATCACATTATATTTAGTGATTCAGGATTACCATGACTATCATTTTTTGCCTTTATGAGGTAATTTAGCCTCTTTTGTGTTTTCTCATTCACAGGAAAGCAATTTACCTTTGTTATTGAATTACAATACTGTTGTACTTTGTGTATATATTCTTAATATAAAAGACTAAATGCAACCAACAATCATGGCTTTCTTTCTTTATTTCAAATGAAAGAGTCTGTGTCGAGTTTAGCTTTAAAAAAAAAAAGATAAAAAACATAGTGTTTCACAGCGCCTCTCCTCTTTCTAAAGATCTAATTTACCTGTACTGTATATAAGAATATGAATATGTATATATGAATAGTGTGTAAATAGTATTTTTGTTGTCTCTTGGTGTCTTTCCTGTATATAACTTCTTTTTTTATTTTGAATTTAATGTAATATCTTATATTGTTCTTGTCTATTACTGTTCTGCACTTTGTCATGTATTTGAACATTTTATGTAGACCCCAGGAAGAGTAGCTGCTGCATGTGCAGAGTGCAGTAGCTACTATGGATCCTAATAAACTAAACTTCCTACAGTGCTTTGAGTTTAGGGCCCAGATCATTTCCTGCCCTCCTATTTGAGTTAAATTACCTTAATGAGCAAGCGTTTATCTTTCACGTAAGTCATCGTTGCTATGTTATTCATCTTCTATATTATTTCCAAATGTTGCAATGTTGCAAAATGTTCCTGTGCAATGTTACCATTTTCAGACAAGAACGTTGCAAAAAAAAAAAAAGTGCAACACTACATTCTGACGCTGCACTGTTGCCGGGCAACCGACGATAAATGGCATGCTCCATGGCAACCTCAAACTGGGGAAGGACGGAAGAAGTTCTCACAAGTTGCAGTTGGACGAATAAAACGTACATTTATATTCCAAATACTGCCACTATGGCGCTGCCGATGCTACCTGGCAATTCTCTTATCAAAAACGTACGTTTTGTAGTGGATATATTTGACGTTATTTTGGTTATTGAATGGCCATATGCTTGGCGAAAACATAACATTAACTAGCTCAAGCTAACTACATGTTGACTAGCTGCGTCCATAGATTGTGCAAGTTCATTGCCTTATATAGTGCATTCTTGTTTGCTGCGAGGACATTAGGGCAGCAATTGGCATGTTATGAATTCCTGCTTTTCTGACTTTATCGTCTTACCACAAACCATAATATGCCCCTGCAATTGGCTCTGTTGTCTTTTCTTGTCTCACTTGTGACTTCCTTATCCTACAGTCGGGAGAAAGACAAATTCCACAAGTCCCAGCATTTTGACTGTTCCAAAAGGGGTCCCTATGATGGTGGGCTCAGGGAAGCCAGGCATTGTATGGGAGTTGCTGCTGGGCCAGAAGGCTCAACCAAACTACTCTGTCTTCCCCAAAGGAGAGGGCAGTGACCCTCTGTCATGGGTGGCCTTTGACAAGCAGGTCTGTCATGGAACTGTGTTGTGCTTTCCAAATAATCTTTGTAGTGTGGATACACATTGTGGTTCATGGTAACCATTGTTGTCAAGTAGGATGACTACAGACAGACAGACTGCTTTATTCTCACCATCCCTCTCCCTCAGGTGCTGAGCTTCGACACGTTATTTCGGGAGGCTGTGCCTCAGAAGCGAGAAGAGAAGTATCACGTCATGAAGTGTAAGATCTATTTCTATCTGGAGGACGATACCATCCAGGTGGTAGACACAGAATTCAAGAACAGTGGGATCCCACAAGGTGAGGTATTTTACCCTAGGTCTTGAGCAGGTAAATCGCTGATCAATATTTACCTGCATTTCGACCCCCTACTCACACAGAAACCAGTACCTGCAAAAAGACAGTTGATTACAGGAAAAGCCCTCTATGTTTAAAGGGGTTTGACTGTGACAAAATGTCCCATTTTAGATTTTTCCTATTTCCAGGAACCCTGATTCGCCGCCACCGCATCCCGCTGCCCCCTCCGGATGACAAGTGCTTCTACACGGTGCACGACTTCAACATCAACCAGCAGATCGCGCACCTTCATGGTCACCGACTGTGACCCCCTCACCAGGAGCTTCCTCAGGAAGATGGGGGTGCGGCTCAGCAGCCCCCCCACCCTCCACATCCACACCCCCGGACACCTACAGCAACCTGGGAGAGAGGGAGGAAGGGACAGGTGATAAGAAGGTGACATTATGGATTTAGTGGCACCATCTTCTGTGTTTAACATAGTGCTATTCTATTAATCTAATGCCAAGGTGAGAAACATGTCAAGAGCAGAAACTACTCAGGCTGATTGATTTCCATTGTCCTCTGACAGATAGAGCAGCTCACTGCACTGATGCCACTGTCGGAAAACAATCTATTTATTGAATATTATCACAATGACTTGACTACTGTACACACAGCAACTATCTGTAGCTACCGAGCTGTATACTGTAGTCTTTATGTATTGATGAAGTATACAGCGTTGTTACTGATCTGTCTGGGTATCCACAGATGGAGGAGAGCATGACGCCGCTGCGTCCGTACGAGAGGCAGGACAAGCTCAAGCAGTTCCTAGACCATGACGGCAATGTGCTGCGCTTCTACTGCCACTGGGACGACTCGGAGAACACGTTCGGGGACCCGCATGAGCTCACCCTGCACTACTTCCTGGCCGATGACACCATAGAGATCAGGGAGGTCATCTACCCCAACTCAGGGCAGGACGCCGCGTCAAAGTTCCTGCACCGCAGCAAGCTTCCCAAGGCGAGATGGGAAATGTAGTTTGTACAGAGGAGAAAGGAAGCCCAATGAGTGATTGTATAAGACTTTCCCAAGAGTAGTGATATGTTTAGGTGGAAGTGTCACAAAAACCCGACTATGCACCTGTTGGAGGTTTGGAGCACCAGGACTCTTAACTACATAAGGTTTGAGTTCTAGTGACCAGTTGGGAACCACACTAACCATAAAACACAAGGAGGCAAGATTAGAGCAAAAACGATGGACATTTGTTTTTAACAAAAATAAATAGGTAAAAATGTAAGCCACCCACTAATGAGCTAAAGTGGAATTTTATTCCACAAAAAGAGAAAAAGTCTTTCTCCAGTTTAATTGGAAATCCATTGTTTTGTTGAGTCTATTCCTTAAAATCAAAAATCAGTTCTTTAAAATCACGAGTCCAGTCCGGTGGAAAATAGTTAAAAACTGTGCACTTCCCTGTTACTCCAATCCGTATTTTCTGCAGTGGTGTAAAGTACTTAAGTAAAAAATACCTGAAAGTAATACTTAAGGAGTTTTTTATGGTATCTGTACTTTACTTTACTATTGATATTTTTGACAACTTTTACTTTTACTTCACTACATTCCTAAAGAAAGTAATGCACTTTTTACTCCGTACATTTTCCCTGACACCCAAAATTATTTGTTACATTTTGAACGTACAGGAAGGAAAATGGTCAAATTCATGCACTTATCAAGAGAACATCCCTGGTCATCCCTACTGCCTCTGATCTGGCGGACACATTAAACATACATGCTTCATTTGTAAATGAAGTCTGAGTGTTGGAGTGTTTGCCTCCATGCTGCTTCTGCATGGATTTAAATACAGGCTACAATATGCGGTGAACCAATGGGAATACATCTGAATGATTGTACCTGCATTCTCGCGAGGGGAGGTGTGTGCCATCCAGTCCATGAGTTCCTCTGCTTTCCTCCCGTTGTTACACTCCAGTGATTATCTGCAATGCTCCTGTGAATCCACTCAGTGACACTCCAAAACAAAACACAAGTGAAATCACACAATACACATGTGAAAGAGTAAGAGCAAGCCATTTCCTGGTAGAATGCACAACATTTTCATTTGATTTCGTCATATCATGACAGAAGTGTAGTCAAGAGGAAAAGTGCCTCTTTCTCTTTGCCTGGATGGCTTCTCCCTCCCTCCTTCCCTCACAGAGCTCTCATCCACTCTGACAGGTCTCTCTTTCTGTCTCTCTCCCCCTCCCTCCCTCCTCCCTCCCTTCCCTCACAGAGCTCTCATCCAACCTGACAGGTCTGCAGTAACATCTAGCTGTCCCTGAAACACTGTTGTGTCTCTGCCCTAGTCACTGTTCAGACACTAACTCAACATGAAAGATGGCCTCCGCTCATTCATTTGTTTTCCTTATTGTTTGCTCCAGTGATTGTCATGCTGTTTGTTCCGCTGCCTCTCTCTAAATGTCATCCTGAAAGGTTGCATCTGAACCTCCTAGCCAGTGGGACATAAGGATTTTCCCCCAGATACAAATGAAGCCTGTCCCTCAAGACAAATTATGATGATGATGAGTTGGTCTGTTTGTCTTCGTTCTCTTTCTCCCAGTGATGCTGCTTCCATTCCCAAGAACTAGCCACCTGTGGTGTGGAGGTGGTGTGGTTTGTGTGTATGTGTTTTAGCTTGGCACATGTGTGTGTATACTGTATACGTGTGTATGTGTGTGTGTGTGTGTGTGTGTGTGTGTGTGTGTGTGTGCATGCGTGTGTGTGTGTTTTTAATTCTGACTCTTCTCCATCTGTGTGTTTTCTCCTCTGTTCTCTCCTGCAGCATGCTCCCATCCCGAAGCGTCAGCCCGGAGAGATCACAGACCGTACGGTGCTCAAAGTGTATGGTCCTATGGGCCAGGCAGGACGCTACATCCTGGACAGCCTCAAAGTAAGGTGTTGCTAGGAAATATTAGACAGTAAGATGGTCACATTTGTCCATGTCGAATGTTAAAATAGAAAAGAAGCCTGTCATTTCTGTGACCTGTAAGGGATGTTGTAGAAACAGCAGTTTGGTTCCAAAAGCTTTATCTCTGGGCCTCCCGAGTGGCGCAGCAGTCTAAGGCAGTGCATCACAGTGCTATTGGCGTCACCTCAGATTTCTGCCCTGCTAGAGCTGCCCCCGGTCAACTGTAAGTGCTGTTATTGTGAAGTGGAAACTTCTACGAGCAACAACGGCTCAGCTGGTAATCTGTTTTAGCCCATACCTTAGCCCATCGCCTGCAGTTCTGGTGTATAACCACTGGATGTCAGTATACGTATAATATAAACTTCACTGCATTGCTCTGGCAAACTCAAGTGCACCCCTGTTTGCTGTTGATGTCAATGGCATTTTGCTGTTTTCAATGTCAAGTATTCCCATAATCTTTAAATGTTTTAGATTGACCCCTAGATGCTCTCCATATCTGAATTTAGATTTTGTCATTCATATTTAGTGAAGGTTCGATTTGTGACCGGCTGGAGATTAAAATAACATAATTATAATAATTTTTACCATCAATATTATAATCATTTTTCATGCAAATCTCTCCTCTGCATCAAAACCATGCAACTCTTACATTAATAATTGTAAATAAATCAAAAAGTGTTTATATACTGTATATAACAACAACATTTGTCACAAAGTGCTTTACAGTAACCAGGCCTGGACGCTTGAGTGATAGAGCGGCGTTTACAGTAACCAGACCTGGACGCTTGAGTGATAGAGTGGTGTTTACAGTAACCAGACCTGGACGCTTGAGTGATAGAGTGGTGTTTACAGTAACCAGACCTGGACGCTTGAGTGATAGAGCGGTGTTTACAGTAACCAGACCTGGACGCTTGAGTGATAGAGCGGTGTTTACAGTAACCAGACCTGGACGCTTGAGTGATAGAGCGGCGTTTACAGTAACCAGACCTGGACGCTTGAGTGATAGAGCGGCGTTTACAGTAACCAGACCTGGACGCTTGAGTGATAGAGCGGCGTTTACAGTAACCAGACCTGGACGCTTGAGTGATAGAGCGGTGTTTACAGTAACCAGACCTGGACGCTTGAGTGATAGAGCGGTGTTTACAGTAACCAGACCTGGACGCTTGAGTGATAGAGCGGTGTTTACAGTAACTAGACCTGGACGCTTGAGTGATAGAGCGGCGTTTACAGTAACCAGACCTGGACGCTTGAGTGATAGAGCGGCGTTTACAGTAACCAGACCTGGACGCTTGAGTGATAGAGCGGTGTTTACAGTAACCAGACCTGGACGCTTGAGTGATAGAGCGGTGTTTACAGTAACCAGACCTGGACGCTTGAGTGATAGAGCGGTGTTTACAGTAACCAGACCTGGACGCTTGAGTGATAGAGCGGTGTTTACAGTAACTAGACCTGGACGCTTGAGTGATAGAGCGGTGTTTGCAGCACTGACATCATAGTAAACAAAGCTTTGACTCTCATGGTGATTTCAGCAGTTCAAGCCCACTGTGTGAACATAGTCCTACCCATAGTTGGAGTCCTGGAGGCTGTGGAATTATAGATGTAATTTATAACATTTTCCAACGCTGAAACAACAGCTCCAGGTCTGTCAGTCTCCCTGTCCCTGACTGACACTAGATACCCCACCGTCGCCTGATGATTCGCATCTGTGAGCGAGAAGCTTTCAAATTAAACCGCTATCAGCATGATTCATGCGCTTGTTTTTTCAGTAACATAAACGTTATTTTGCACCATCCAAATGGGGCCCACTATCTGTAGATGGGAGGGTTTTGTGTGTGGGGGGGTTCAACCAGTCTGATTGGGGGGATTCAACCATGGGGGGGGGGGGGGGGGGGGGGGTTCAACCAGTGCTGCCCCCCCCCCCCCCCCCCCATGGAGAAAGACAGGTGAGTCAGGAAAGCACCACTCGGGAGATAGTCATGAGGATATCTCACTCTGGTCTCCCACATCAATACTCCATAAGACATTGTAGTCTGTAACTTACCTCTCATAAGTTTTTCTCTCTTTTTGTGTGTGCTTGAAACCTTATGCCTACAGTTCCTACAAAAAGTCTACAACCCTTGCACATTTTGTACATTTTGTCAGGAACTTTGTCTGGAAATTAAGGGGTTGTAGTTTGTAGACACTTGACAGTAATGTATTCTCCTTAGATGCTGGATCTACTGTAAGTGTCTAGAAATGTGTTAACTCCTCTCGCTGTGTGTGCATGCACGGGTGTGTGTTTCCCCATACTAGACAGGGTCTGGAGAGCAACGTGCTGAGGTTTGTGGGTAAGATGGTGACTGACGACACATTCGACAGAGCGAGACTCTTCATCTCTTTCTACCTCAGTGACGACACCATCGCTGTGTTCGAACCGCCTCACAGGAACACTGTTAGGGACCAGTTGGCTAGCTAGGGCCAGGCTAACAGTAGACACTTCTAGAATACCCATAAGACACAGTTAGACATACTACCTGTAATAGTGCTGACTTTCCTCCTCCTCCTCCTCCTCCTCTCTTCTGCGGCGAAGGCAAGTGGAAGTGTCTACATTTTACTAAGGACAGGTTGAGATGGCTTCTTCCACATATTCTAACGGCCGTTCTGTGCTCCTCTTCTCCCTTCCCTCACCTCCTCTCCCTCTCACCCCTGCTCCAGGTGTGTTAGTGGGGGGGGTATGTTCCTGGAGCGTGGCAGGGTGAAGAAGCCTGGTCAGGAGCTGTTTAAGAGTGAGATATCCCAGTTATTTCAGTGCCCAGGACCTGTATGTAGGAGCCAGGCTCAACTTCAACAACCAGGGCTTCCTGCTGGTTGACGCTGATGAGGACGCCTTCAACTGCATGGAGCAGCACGCTGAGGAGGTAGGATGGAGTTTCTCCTCTTCTCTTCTACTTCTACCACTCTTCTCCCTTTCTCTCCAGTTCCCCAGGGCTAACATGGGCTCCATCATCAGTAAGGTCCGCTCCATCCCTGAGGACAAACAGAATGAGATCAAACAGTTCCTCACCCCCAGGGACCCTGGAAACACTGGACTGATCCTCTATGAACCATTCAGATAGGAAACACTGGACTGATCCTCTACGAACCATTCAGATAGGAAACACTGGACTGATCCTCTATGAACCATTCAGATAGGAAACACTGGACTGATCCTTTCAGGTAGGAAGCTGGACTCAGGAACTAGAGCCCCAGTATAAATTTAGTAGTCAACAAACTATGGCGTTTGAGTCAAATGTTACTGGTTGTTTGTTGTGTGTGTGTTTGCCAGGGGCCTGCTGGTGGGTCTGCAGTGTGGTCTGTCAGAGCACGAGGTGATGATGCCGAGTCGTGGTTTCTGTGAGCGCCAGCAGCCCGAGGCGGAGGTGGGCCTCATGCTGGCCATGGCTCAGGACCACCTCCGCAAGAAACACTTTGAGAGCTTCTGCGACATGACCCGATCCTTCATACACGAGGACCGACACAGATAGGGAGCCATACACATATACACACACAGACACACACACAGACACACACACAGATACACACACAGACACGTAAGCACACACATACAGTCACGTGCACACGCAGGTACACACATATACATGCATGGGCGCGCGCACACACACTTTCGAACAAACACACACACATACCTTGACCCCAAAAACCATATACACCCCAAACCCACACAGACAGAGCCACAAAGACAGCCAGCAACACGGCCTGCCATCAATCAGCTGGCCAGCGGCCCCAGATCCCTAGCTGCTTGAGTAGCAGCCATTAGTTCCAGCAATGTGTGAGTGGAGCATTGGAACCAGAGGATCCCCACAGACCTGCATGGCATGTAGGAGCCGCACACACACACACACACACAGTAGACTGTGGCATGTAGGAAATGGATGGCTAGCCACGCCACAGGGTCAATCAGTATAGCTTGTTTATGTGGCCATGTGGTTACCCTGGGTTAGTTTCAGATTTGTCTTAAATGTCCTCTTCCCTATCCAATGCTGCTGTAATGAAGATGGTATGTCATAATGTCAAGGACTGGCTCCAGACTCCTCAACAACACACGGAAAACAGCTGTGTCCTCACACAAAAACATGCACGCAAGTCTTGCATCTCGTCTTTCAAGCTTGGCATCAATGATGATTTCTCATCTGTGCTCGTCTGGTCTCCCCTGTCTAATCTCTGCGCTCGTCTGGTCTGGTCTGGAGAGAGAGAGATGGGTGGGAGAGAGATGGAGGAGAGAGAGTAAAAGAGGGAGAAAGAGATAAAGGGATGGAGAGAGGGAGGAGGGAGGAGGGAAAGGTGGATAGGGAAAGTGGGAAGGAGGGAGAGAGGGAGTGAGATGGGGAGAGAGATAGGGGGAGGGAACGGAGAGAGAGAGATAAAGGGAGGGGGGAGGGAAAGGTAGAGAGCGGGAGGGAGAGAGAGAGAAAGGGAGAGGGGGGAGGGAGAGAGAGGGAGGGAGAGAAAGACGGAAAATGTGAGAGGGAGAGAGAGAGACATGGGGAGAGAGAGAAACATGGGGAGAGAGACAAACTCTGTTCACAATCAGAGCCCACAGAGCCCCAGGACAGCAACACAATTAGACCCAACCAAATCATGAGACACATTGGAAAGAATCAACAAAAAAACTGGCAAACTAGAATGCTATCTGGCCCTAAACAGAGAGTACACAGAGGCAGAATACCTGACCACTGTGACTGACCCAAAATTAAGAAAAGCTTTGACTATGTACAGTGAGCATGGCCTTGCTATCGAGAGGCCGCCGTAGGCAGACCTGGCTCTCAAGAGAAGACAGGCTATGTGCACACTGCCAACAAAATGAGGTGGAAACTGAGCTGCACTTCCTAACCTCCTGCCAAATGTATGACCATATTAGAGACACATACACTACATGACCAAAGGTATGTGGACACCTGCTGGTCTCATTCCAAAATCATGGCCATTAATATGGAGTTGGTCCCCCCTTTGCTGCTTTAACAGCCTCCACTCTTCTGGGAAGGCTTTCAACTAGATGTTGGAACATTGCTGCGGGGACTTGCTTCCATTCAGCCACAAGAGCGTTTGTGAGGTCAGGCACTGATGTTGGGCGATTAGGCCTGGCTCGCAGTCGGCGTTCCAATTAATTCCAAAGTTGTTCGATGGGGTTGAGGTCAGGGCTCTGTGCAGGCCCTGACCTCAAGTTCTTCCACACCGATCTCGACAAACATGCTGAAACAGGAAAAGGCCTTCCCCAAACTGTTGCCACCAAGTTAGAAGCACAGTTTGAAGCACAGAATCGTCTAGAATGTCATTTTATGCTGTAACGTTAAGATATCCCTTCACTGGAACTAAGGGGCCTAGCCCAAACCATGAAAAACAACCCCAGACCATTATTCCTCCTCCACCAAACTTTACAGTTGGCACTATGCATTGGGGCAGGTAGCGTTCTCCTGGCATCCGCCAAACCTAGATTTGTCCGTCGGACTGCCAGATGGTGAAGCGTGATTCATCACTCCAGAGAAAGTGTTTCCACTGCTCCAGAGTCCAATGGCAGCGAGCTTTACACCACTCCAGCCGATGCTTGGCATTGTGCATGGTGATCTTAGGCTTGTGTGTGGCTGCTCAGCCATGGAAACCCATTTCATGAAGCTCCCAAAGAACAGTTATTGTGCCGACAATGCTTCCAGAGGCAGTTTGGAACTCGGTAGTGAGTGTTGCAACCAAGGACAAACGATTTTTACGCTCTGCTGGGATACTGTGCCTTTCTAAACCAGCTACATGGACCTATCAGAGAGGACTAACAATGGCTGCCGTGACTTTCTTTGCATCATCACGTCCTCAAGTCTCTGTCTCATAGTGATGATATCAGAAGAGTTGCCTGATTCTGCTTGAGGACTTGCTTGGGGTTGTTTGGCCCATCATCCAGGCTCTGCGTCTGGATTAGTGTCCCGCTCCTTAAAAGCGGATGTTGCCTGTAATCCATGGCTTCTGGTTGGAATATGTACGTACGGTCACTGTGGGGACGACGTCGTCGATGCACTTATTGATGAAGCCGGAGACTGAGGCGGTATACTCCTCAATGCCATTGGATGAATCCCGGAACATATTCCAGTCTGTGCTAGCAAAACAGTCCTGTAGCGTAGCATCCGCGTCATCTAACCACTTCCGTATTGAGCGAGTCACTGGTACTTCCTGCTTTCGTTTTTCCTTGTAAGAAGGAATCAGGAGGATATCATTTTGGTCAGATTTCCCAAATGGAGGGCGAGGGAGAGCTTTGTATGTGTCTCTGTGTGTGGAGGAAAGGTTGTCTAGAGTTATTTTTCCTCTGGTTGCACATGTGACATGCTGGTATAAATGAGGTAGAACGGATTTAAGTTTTCCTGCATTAAAGTCCCCGGCCACTAGGAGTGCCGCTTCTGGATGAGCATTTTCTTGTTTGCTTATGGCCTTATACAGCTCGTTGAGTGCGGTCTTAGTGCCAGCATCGGTTTGGGGAGGTAAATAGACAGCTACGAAAAATATAGATGAGAACTCTCTTGGTAGATAGTGTGGTCTATAGCTTATCATGAGGTACTCTAAAGTTCCTTAATATTAGACATTGCGTACCAGCTGTTATTGACAAATAGACACACACCACCACCCCTCGTCTTACCGGACTTAGCTGTTCTGTCTTGCCGATGCACGGAAAACCCAGCCAACAGTATTTTATCCGTGTGAAACATAAGATATTAGAGTTTTTCATGTCCCGTTGGCAGGACTGTCTCGAACGGAGCTCATCAAGTTTATTCTCCAGTGATTGCATGCTGGCCAATAGAACGGATGGTAGAGGCGGGTTACCCACTCGCTGACGAATTCTCACAAGGCACCCAGATCTGCGCCCCCTGTATCTCCGTCTTTTCTTCATGCGAATGATGGGGATTTGGGCGTGGTCCGGGAGCAACAGTATATACTTTGCGTCAGACTCATTAAAGAAAAAATCTTTGTCCAGTTCGAGGTGAGTAATCGCTGTTCTGATATCCAGAAGCTCTTTTCGGTCATAAAAAACGATGGCAGAAACAGTATGTACAAAATAAGTTACATTCAACGCGAAAAACCCACAAAATAGGGGAGAAGGGTAGAGGATGGGACCGCAGCCTGTGCCTGACAGTAGTTATAGCCCTCTGGGTTGTAGGCTAAGTGTGGATGCCTCTGCCTTGTCAGAAGCTTATCCCTTATCAGGCCGTTTCCTCACTTATCTACTCGGCACTGCAGAGGGGAATCAGGGGATCCAGTGTAATCAGAATGGATGTGCGTGCCTGTCTGCCTGTGGATAATGGCGCCAGAGGGGATGGCTGCCGTTTTATAGCTCCTAACCACATGCGCCCGAATACAACATGTGTAGACCTTACCGTGAAATGCTTACTTACAAGCCCTTAACCAACAGTGCAGTTTACTAAATAAACTAAAGTACAAAAATAAAATAAAAAGTAACAATAAAATAACAATAACAAGGCTATATACAAGGGGCTACCGGTACCGAGTCAATGTGCGGGGGTACAGGTTAGTCGAGGTAATTTGTACATGTAGGTAGGGGTAAAGTGACTATGCATTGATAATAAACAGCGAGTAGCAGCAGTGTAAACAATAGCCTTACATCACCTCTCAGTATGATTATAATGAACATGGGTCTATCTTGCACCGTTATGAAACTAGATACAAACATCTAATCCTGGTGACTAATGTTCTAGCATTACTTTATTGAGGCAAGCAGATCAGAGACGTCAAGGTGGAACCCAAACATGTGCTATGTATAGTGTATATAACAACTACCAATAGACCTACTAAATTATAAGTGTATAGTCAATCAAATAACTACTTTGTAAAATCAGGGCTGCATTTACTCAATTCAACTAATAGAATGTATTAGTCACAAAATAATTAACACTCAAACAGTTGCAGTGTACATGAAATACATTATACATTCCAGACTACTCAGAGTAAATGACTATCACCAATAGGTTAAGATTTAACGTGGTTACACGTCTTCATTCCTGAATAATCTCTAAGAGAAAAAACGATGTGTGTCTCATACACACAGGAGCTTGATAGCAAGATCTCTAAATATGAACAAATTCCCCTTTTAACCAAATTGAAGCGGGAATGCACCCCCAACCTGAATTAACATTTCTTAGCGCTTTGCTAGTGACAACAAAAGACAGGAAAACACACCCAGATTGTAATCAAATCAACTCAATTTAAATGATAGGAGTGCACCTCTGTGTCGCTTCTATTTGAACTATCCGCCGTCCAATGAACAAAATAAAACAGTTTCCCTGTAAAAATAACTCTTGAAACAATCCAAACTTGACTCTTCACTCTTCACTCATGTCCCCTCCTATCCTCTCCTCTATCCTCCACTCCTCTACTCCTTCTTTCCTCTGCTCTCCTCTCCTCTGTCCTCCTCTTCGCACGTCCCCTCCTATCCTCTCCTCTGTCCTCCTCTCCTCTTCTCCTTCTTTCCTCTGCTCTCCTCTCCTCTGTCCTCCTCTCCTCTGTCCTCCTCTTCTCTCCTCTTCTCTTCTCTTTCCTCCTTTCCCCTCCTCTCCTCTCATCCTCCTCGTCCTCCTGTTCTCTCCTCTGTCCTCCTGTTCTCGCCTCTGTCCTCCTGTTCTCTCCTCTGTCCTCCTGTTCTCTCCTCTGCTCTAGTCTTCTCTCCTCTCTTCCTCTTCTCAGTTTCAGTGGACTACCCTCTATGTACCATGCCATGACCATGATATTCTTGGGGTCTGGGGCAGCCTGTGTGTGTGTGTGTGTGTGTGTGTGTGTGTGTGTGTGTGTGTGTGGTGTCGGGGTATAAAAAGTAACAGGTTGATCGGCAGGTTGGTTGAAAACAGAGCCTCCATCTATGTCACTGATCTGTTTCCCTGGTCCGGGGGATAACTTAAAAATGTGCTAATCAACCATCCAATCCCCCGCCTCTTAAACAGGGAACAGAGAGATCCCAATCCATCAACACACACACGCTCACACACAAACACGTGCGCAGCACACACACACAATCCCCCCCCTCTAACTTGGGGCTCAGAAAGAGTGCATGACATCACCTCTAGGGCATTATTGGGTGTTCACTGTCTGCTTTCACACCTACTAAAATATTACCCTCCTGAGTCACACACACTCCTGCCCGCTGCCTCCACCGCCACCCGTTTAAACAAACTAAAAAAAAGTATGACGTCGTCTGGAGGAAGGGGGACGAAGGGGGAGGGGAGGCTTGAGTGCATACTTAGCCTTTTATGCATCCCGAAACAGAGCGTGAGGAGGGACAATACCCCTCACCCCCTTCCCTCCACCCCCTCCCTTCGGACTATGTAACACAGTCACCGGACCAAAGACAAAGTTACCAGGACATAGAAAAAGCACAGGTCACATTTCATGTCAGACTGACCTCCATCCAGATGCTCTGGTGGTGTGACCTGGGGAGTGGGGAGGGAGAAGAGAGACGAAAACACACCCAGGTGGGGCGTGATGTAATGTTGTCCTTTCCTTGTTGAACTTTACTGTCGTCCTGCTCCCGCCCTCTGTACTGACTGTAAAATACGATACGCCGGAAAAGGTCATAAACGTCTCTGGGGTTAAAAGGTCTCCTGTGAACACGTGCGTGCTTGCGTGTGCATGTTAGCTACATGTGCTAACAGAAGAATGCATGCTTGATGCTGCCAGGGCCAATGTTGTAAGGACTTAATCGGTACAGACCCCGGTGAACGATAGGGGAAAGATTCCTAGTGTGTTTTTAACGACAGACTATTTTCTCGTAGTACCGACTCCTTTAACAGGAGTAAAGAACAAGGACAGTCTGAGTTTCAGCTGAAGAGATGAAGAGAGATGAAGAGAGATGAAGGGAGAGATGAAGGGAGAGATGAAGAGAGAGATGAAGAGAGAGATGAAGAGAGAGATGAAGAGAGATGAAGAGAGATGAAGGGAGAGATGAAGAGAGAGATAAAGAGAGAGATGAAGGGAGAGATGAAGAGAGATGAAGGGAGAGATGAAGGGAGAGAGGAAGGGAGAGAGGAAGAGAACTGAAGGGAGAGATGAAGAGAGAGATTAAGAGAGAGATGAAGAGAGAGATGAAGAGAGATGAAGAGAGAGATGAAGGGAGAGATGAAGAGAGATGAAGGGAGAGATGAAGAGAGAGGTGAAGAGAGAGATGAAGAGAGATGAAGAGAGATGAGAGAGATGAAGAGAGATGAAGGGAGAGATGAAGGGAGAGATGAAGAGAGAGAGGAAGGGAGAGATGAAGAGAGATGAAGAGAGAGATGAAGAGAGATGAAGGGAGAGATGAAGGGAGAGATGAAGAGAGAGATGAAGGGAGAGATTAAGAGAGAGATGAAGAGAGATGAAGGGAGAGATGAAGAGAGATGAAAAGAGATGAAAAGAGATGAAGGGAGAGAATGAAGGGAGTGATGAAGAGAGACGAAGGGAGAGATGAAGAGATATGAAGGGAGAGATTAAGAGAGAGATGAAGGGAGAGATGAAGAGAGAGATGAAGAGATGAAGGGAGAGATGAAGAGAGATGAAGAGAGATGAAGGGAGAGATGAAGAGAGATTAAGGGAGATTAAGGGAGATGAAGGGAGAGATGAAGAGAGATGAAGGGAAATGAAGGGAGAGATGAAGAGAGAGATGAAAGGGGACATGAAGGGTGAGATGAAGAGAGATGAAGGGAGAGATTAAGAGAGATGAAGAGAGAGATGAAGAGAAATTAAGGGAGAGATGAAAAGAGATGAATGGAGATGAAGAGAGATGAAGAGAGAGATGAAGAGAGATGAAGGGAGAGATGAAGAGAGAGATGAAGGGAGATGAAGAGAGATGAATGGAGAGATGAAGAGAGATGAAGAGAGAGATGAAGGGAGAGATGAAGGGAGATGAAGGGTGAGATGAAGAGAGAGGTGAAGAGAGATGAACGGAGAGATGAAGAGAGATGAAGAAAGAGATGAAGGGAGAGATGGAGAGAGATGAAGAGAGATGAAGGGAGAGATGAAGAGAGAGATGAAGAGAGAGATGAAGAGAGAGATGGAGAGAGATGAAGGGAGAGATGAAGAGAGAGATGAAGAGAGAGATGAAGAGATGAAGGGAGAGATGAAGAGAGAGATGAAGAAAGATAAAGGGAGAGATGAAGGGAGAGATGAAGAGAGAGATGAAGAGAGCGATGAAGAGAGATGAAGGGAGATGAAGGGAGAGATGAAGAGAGATGAAGAGAGAGATGAAGAGAGAGATGAAGAGAGATGAAGGGAAATGAAGGGAGAGATGAAGAGAGAGATGAAAGGGGACATGAAGGGTGAGATGAAGAGAGATGAAGGGAGAGATTAAGAGAGATGAAGAGAGAGATGAAGAGAAATTAAGGGAGAGATGAAAAGAGATGAATGGAGATGAAGAGAGATGAAGAGAGAGATGAAGAGAGATGAATGGAGAGATGAAGAGAGAGATGAAGGGAGATGAAGAGAGATGAATGGAGAGATGAAGAGAGATGAAGAGAGAGATGAAGGGAGATGAAGGGAGAGATGAAGGGAGATGAAGGGTGAGATGAAGAGAGAGGTGAAGAGAGATGAACGGAGAGATGAAGAGAGATGAAGAAAGAGATGAAGGGAGAGATGGAGAGAGATGAAGAGAGATGAAGGGAGAGATGAAGAGAGAGATGAAGAGAGAGATGAAGAGAGAGATGGAGAGAGATGAAGGGAGAGATGAAGAGAGAGATGAAGAGAGAGATGAAGAGAGATGAAGGGAGAGATTAAAAGAACTGAACCCTGTGGCACCCCCATAGAGACTGCCAGAGGTCCAGACAACAGGCCCTCCGATTTTACACATTGAACTCTATCTGAGAAGTAGTTGGCGAGGCAGTCATTTGAGAAACCAAGGCTATTTAATCTGCCAATAAGAATGCGGTGATTGACAGAGTCGAAAGCCTAGGCCAGGTCGATGAAGACAGCTGCACAGTACTGTCTTTTATCAAACGCGGTTATAATATTGTTTAGGACCTTGAGCGTGGCTGAGGTGCACCCATGACCAGCTCGGAAACCAGATTGCATAGCGGAGAAGGTACGGTGGGATTCGAAATGGACAGTGATCTGTTTGTTAACTTAGCTTTCAAATACTTTCGAAAGGCAGGGCAGGATTGATATTGGTCTGTAACAGTTTGGATCTAGAGTGTCATCCCCTTTGAAGAGAGAGATGAAGCGAGATGAAGGGAGAGATGAAGCAAGATGAAGGGAGAGATGAAGACAGAGATGAAGAGATAGATGAAGAGAGATGAAGGGAGAGATGAAGAGAGATGAAGGGAGAGATGAAGAGAGATGAAGGGAGATGAAGGGAGAGATGAAGAGAGATGAAGGGAGAGATGAAGAGAGATTAAGAGAGATGAAGAGAGATGAAGAGAGAGATAAAGAGAGAGATGAAGGGAGAGATGGAGAGAGATGAAGAGAGATGAAGGGAGAGATGAAGAGAGAGATGAAGAGAGAGATGAAGAGAGAGATGGAGAGAGATGAAGGGAGAGATTAAGAGAGAGATGAAGAGAGAGATGAAGAGAGATGAAGGGAGAGATTAAAAGAACTGAACCCTGTGGCACCCCCATAGAGACTGCCAGAGGTCCAGACAACAGGCCCTCCGATTTGACACATTGAACTCTATCTGAGAAGTAGTTGGCGAGGCAGTCATTTGAGAAACCAAGGCTATTTAATCTGCCAATAAGAATGCGGTGATTGACAGAGTCGAAAGCCTAGGCCAGGTCGATGAAGACAGCTGCACAGTACTGTCTTTTATCAAACGCGGTTATAATATTGTTTAGGACCTTGAGCGTGGCTGAGGTGCACCCATGACCAGCTCGGAAACCAGATTGCATAGCGGAGAAGGTACGGTGGGATTCGAAATGGACAGTGATCTGTTTGTTAACTTAGCTTTCAAATACTTTCGAAAGGCAGGGCAGGATTGATATTGGTCTGTAACAGTTTGGATCTAGAGTGTCATCCCCTTTGAAGAGAGAGATGAAGCGAGATGAAGGGAGAGATGAAGCAAGATGAAGGGAGAGATGAAGACAGAGATGAAGAGATAGATGAAGAGAGATGAAGGGAGAGATGAAGAGAGATGAAGGGAGAGATGAAGAGAGATGAAGGGAGATGAAGGGAGAGATGAAGAGAGATGAAGGGAGAGATGAAGAGAGATTAAGAGAGATGAAGGGAGAGATGAAGAGAGATGAAGGGAGAGATGAAGAGAGAGATGAAGGGAGATGAAGGGTGCGATGAAGAGAGATGAAGGGAGATGAAAAGAGAGACGAAGAGAGAGATGAAGGGAGAGATGAAGAGAGATGACGAGAGATGAAGGGAGATTAAGGGAGATGAAGGGTGAGATGAAGAGAGATGAAGGGAGAGATGAAGAGAGAGATTAAGGGAGATTAGGGGAGAGATGAAGAGAGATGAAGGGAGAGATGAAGAGAGCGATGAAGGGAGAGATGAAGAGAGATGAAGGGAGAGATGAAGAGAGAAATGAAGAGAGATGAAGGGAGAGATGAAGAGAGAGATGAAGAGAGAGATGAGGAGAGATGAAGGGAGAGATGAAGAGAGAGATGAAGGGAGATGAAGGGTGCGATGAAGAGAGAGGTGAAGAGAGATGAAGAGAGAGATGAAGAGAGATGAAGGGAGAGATGAAGAGAGAGATGAAGAGAGATGAAGAGAGATGAACGGAGAGATGAAGAGAGATGAAGGGAGAGATGAAGAGAGAGATGAAGAGAGATGAAGGGAGAGATGAAGAGAGAGATGAAGAGAGAGATGGAGAGAGATGAAGGGAGAGATGAAGAGAGAGATGAAGAGAGAGATGAAGAGAGATGAAGGGAGAGATTAAAAGAACTGAACCCTGTGGCACCCCCATAGAGACTGCCAGAGGTCCAGACAACAGGCCCTCCGATTTGACACATTGAACTCTATCTGAGAAGTAGTTGGCGAGGCAGTCATTTGAGAAACCAAGGCTATTTAATCTGCCAATAAGAATGCGGTGATTGACAGAGTCGAAAGCCTAGGCCAGGTCGATGAAGACAGCTGCACAGTACTGTCTTTTATCAAACGCGGTTATATTATTGTTTAGGACCTTGAGCGTGGCTGAGGTGCACCCATGACCAGCTCGGAAACCAGATTGCATAGCGGAGAAGGTACGGTGGGATTCGAAATGGACAGTGATCTGTTTGTTAACTTAGCTTTCAAATACTTTCGAAAGGCAGGGCAGGATTGATATTGGTCTGTAACAGTTTGGATCTAGAGTGTCATCCCCTTTGAAGAGAGAGATGAAGCGAGATGAAGGGAGAGATGAAGCAAGATGAAGGGAGAGATGAAGACAGAGATGAAGAGAGATGAAGGGAGAGATGAAGAGAGATGAAGGGAGAGATGAAGAGAGATGAAGGGAGAGATGAAGAGAGATGAAGGGAGAGATTAAGAGAGATGAAGGGAGAGATGAAGAGAGATGAAGGGAGAGATGAAAAGAGAGATGAAGGGAGATGAAGGGTGCGATGAAGAGAGATGAAGGGAGATGAAAAGAGAGACGAAGAGAGAGATGAAGGGAGAGATGAAGAGAGATGACGAGAGATGAAGGGAGATTAAGGGAGATGAAGGGTGAGATGAAGAGAGATGAAGGGAGAGATGAAGAGAGAGATTAAGGGAGATTAAGAGAGATTAGGGGAGAGATGAAGAGAGATGAAGGGAGAGATGAAGAGAGAGATGAAGGGAGAGATGAAAAGAGATGAAGGGAGAGATGAAGAGAGAAATGAAGAGAGATGAAGGGAGAGATGAAGAGAGAGATGAAGAGAGAGATGAGGAGAGATGAAGGGAGAGATGAAGGGAGATGAAGGGTGCGATGAAGAGAGAGGTGAAGAGAGATGAAGAGAGAGATGAAGAGAGAGATGAAGAGAGATGAAGGGAGAGATGAAGAGAGATGAAGGGAGAGATGAAGAGACATGAAGGGAGAGATGAAGAGAGAGATGAAGAGAGATGAAGGGAGAGATGAAGAGAGAGATGAAGAGAGATGAAGGGAGAGAAGAAGAGAGATGAAGTGAGAGATGAAGAGAGAGATGAAGGGAGATGAAGGGTGCGATGAAGAGAGAGGTGAAGAGAGATGAAGGGAGAGATGAAGAGAGAGATGAAGAGAGATGAAGAGAGATGAAGGGAGAGATGAAGAGAGATTAAGGGAGATTAAGGGAGATGAAGGGTGAGATGAAGAGAGATGAAGGGAGAGATGAAGAGAGAGATGAAGGGAGATGAAGGGAGAGATGAAGAGAGATGAAGGGAGAGATGAAGAGAGAGATGAAGAGAGAGATGAAGGGAGAGATGAAGAGAGAGATGAAGAGAGATGAAGGGAGAGATGAAGAGAGAGATGAAGAGAGATGAAGGGAGAGATGAAGAGAGAGATGAAGGGAGAGATGAAGAGAGATGAAGGGAGAGATGAAGAGAGATGAAGGGAGAGATGAAGAGAGATGAAGAGAGATGAAGGGAGATGAAGGGTGAGATGAAGAGCGATGAAGGGAGAGATGAAGAGAGTGATGAAGGGAGAGATTATGAGAGATGAAGGGAGAGATGAAGAGAGATGAAGGGAGAGATGAAGAGAGAGGTGAAGAGAGAGATGAAGAGAGATGAAGAGAGAGATGAAGAGAGATGAAGGGAGAGATGAAGAGAGAGAATGAAGGGAGTGATGAAGAGAGACGAAGGGAGAGATGAAGAGATATGAAGGGAGAGATTAAGAGAGAGATGAAGGGAGAGATGAAGAAAGAGATGAAGCGAGATGAAGAGAGAGATGAAGAGAGAGATGAAGAGAGATGAAGGGAAATGAAGGGAGAGATGAAGAGAGAGATGAAAGGGGACATGAAGGGTGAGATGAAGAGAGATGAAGGGAGAGATTAAGAGAGATGAAGAGAGAGATGAAGAGAAATTAAGGGAGAGATGAAAAGAGATGAATGGAGATGAAGAGAGATGAAGAGAGAGATGAAGAGAGATGAAGGGAGAGATGAAGAGAGAGATGAAGGGAGATGAAGAGAGATGAATGGAGAGATGAAGAGAGATGAAGAGAGAGATGAAGAGAGAGATGAAGGGAGATGAAGGGAGATGAAGGGTGAGATGAAGAGAGAGGTGAAGAGAGATGAACGGAGAGATGAAGAGAGATGAAGAGAGAGATAAAGAGAGAGATGAAGGGAGAGATGGAGAGAGATGAAGAGAGATGAAGGGAGAGATGAAGAGAGAGATGAAGAGAGAGATGAAGAGAGAGATGGAGAGAGATGAAGGGAGAGATTAAGAGAGAGATGAAGAGAGAGATGAAGAGAGATGAAGGGAGAGATTAAAAGAACTGAACCCTGTGGCACCCCCATAGAGACTGCCAGAGGTCCAGACAACAGGCCCTCCGATTTGACACATTGAACTCTATCTGAGAAGTAGTTGGCGAGGCAGTCATTTGAGAAACCAAGGCTATTTAATCTGCCAATAAGAATGCGGTGATTGACAGAGTCGAAAGCCTAGGCCAGGTCGATGAAGACAGCTGCACAGTACTGTCTTTTATCAAACGCGGTTATAATATTGTTTAGGACCTTGAGCGTGGCTGAGGTGCACCCATGACCAGCTCGGAAACCAGATTGCATAGCGGAGAAGGTACGGTGGGATTCGAAATGGACAGTGATCTGTTTGTTAACTTAGCTTTCAAATACTTTCGAAAGGCAAGGCAGGATTGATATTGGTCTGTAACAGTTTGGATCTAGAGTGTCATCCCCTTTGAAGAGAGAGATGAAGCGAGATGAAGGGAGAGATGAAGCAAGATGAAGGGAGAGATGAAGACAGAGATGAAGAGATAGATGAAGAGAGATGAAGGGAGAGATGAAGAGAGATGAAGGGAGAGATGAAGAGAGATGAAGGGAGAGATGAAAAGAGAGATGAAGGGAGATGAAGGGTGCGATGAAGAGAGATGAAGGGAGATGAAAAGAGAGACGAAGAGAGAGATGAAGGGAGAGATGAAGAGAGATGACGAGAGATGAAGGGAGATTAAGGGAGATGAAGGGTGAGATGAAGAGAGATGAAGGGAGAGATGAAGAGAGAGATTAAGGGAGATTAAGAGAGATTAGGGGAGAGATGAAGAGAGATGAAGGGAGAGATGAAGAGAGAGATGAAGGGAGAGATGAAAAGAGATGAAGGGAGAGATGAAGAGAGAAATGAAAAGAGATGAAGGGAGAGATGAAGAGAGAGATGAAGAGAGAGATGAGGAGAGATGAAGGGAGAGATGAAGAGAGAGATGAAGGGAGATGAAGGGTGCGATGAAGAGAGAGGTGAAGAGAGATGAAGAGAGAGATGAAGAGAGAGATGAAGAGAGATGAAGGGAGAGATGAAGAGAGAGATGAAGAGAGATGAAGAGAGATGAAGGGAGAGATGAAGAGAGATGAAGGGAGAGATGAAGAGAGAGATGAAGAGAGATGAAGGGAGAGATGAAGAGAGAGATGAAGAGAGATGAAGGGAGAGAAGAAGAGAGAGATGAAGAGAGAGATGAGGAGAGATGAAGGGAGAGATGAAGAGAGAGATGAAGGGAGATGAAGGGTGCGATGAAGAGAGAGGTGAAGAGAGATGAAGAGAGAGATGAAGAGAGATGAAGGGAGAGATGAAGAGAGAGATGAAGAGAGATGAAGAGAGATGAACGGAGAGATGAAGAGAGATGAAGGGAGAGATGAAGAGAGAGATGAAGAGAGATGAAGGGAGAGATGAAGAGAGAGATGAAGAGAGAGATGGAGAGAGATGAAGGGAGAGATGAAGAGAGAGATGAAGAGAGAGATGAAGAGAGATGAAGGGAGAGATTAAAAGAACTGAACCCTGTGGCACCCCCATAGAGACTGCCAGAGGTCCAGACAACAGGCCCTCCGATTTGACACATTGAACTCTATCTGAGAAGTAGTTGGCGAGGCAGTCATTTGAGAAACCAAGGCTATTTAATCTGCCAATAAGAATGCGGTGATTGACAGAGTCGAAAGCCTAGGCCAGGTCGATGAAGACAGCTGCACAGTACTGTCTTTTATCAAACGCGGTTATATTATTGTTTAGGACCTTGAGCGTGGCTGAGGTGCACCCATGACCAGCTCGGAAACCAGATTGCATAGCGGAGAAGGTACGGTGGGATTCGAAATGGACAGTGATCTGTTTGTTAACTTAGCTTTCAAATACTTTCGAAAGGCAGGGCAGGATTGATATTGGTCTGTAACAGTTTGGATCTAGAGTGTCATCCCCTTTGAAGAGAGAGATGAAGCGAGATGAAGGGAGAGATGAAGCAAGATGAAGGGAGAGATGAAGACAGAGATGAAGAGAGATGAAGGGAGAGATGAAGAGAGATGAAGGGAGAGATGAAGAGAGATGAAGGGAGAGATGAAGAGAGATGAAGGGAGAGATTAAGAGAGATGAAGGGAGAGATGAAGAGAGATGAAGGGAGAGATGAAAAGAGAGATGAAGGGAGATGAAGGGTGCGATGAAGAGAGATGAAGGGAGATGAAAAGAGAGACGAAGAGAGAGATGAAGGGAGAGATGAAGAGAGATGACGAGAGATGAAGGGAGATTAAGGGAGATGAAGGGTGAGATGAAGAGAGATGAAGGGAGAGATGAAGAGAGAGATTAAGGGAGATTAAGAGAGATTAGGGGAGAGATGAAGAGAGATGAAGGGAGAGATGAAGAGAGAGATGAAGGGAGAGATGAAAAGAGATGAAGGGAGAGATGAAGAGAGAAATGAAGAGAGATGAAGGGAGAGATGAAGAGAGAGATGAAGAGAGAGATGAGGAGAGATGAAGGGAGAGATGAAGGGAGATGAAGGGTGCGATGAAGAGAGAGGTGAAGAGAGATGAAGAGAGAGATGAAGAGAGAGATGAAGAGAGATGAAGGGAGAGATGAAGAGAGATGAAGGGAGAGATGAAGAGACATGAAGGGAGAGATGAAGAGAGAGATGAAGAGAGATGAAGGGAGAGATGAAGAGAGAGATGAAGAGAGATGAAGGGAGAGAAGAAGAGAGATGAAGTGAGAGATGAAGAGAGAGATGAAGGGAGATGAAGGGTGCGATGAAGAGAGAGGTGAAGAGAGATGAAGGGAGAGATGAAGAGAGAGATGAAGAGAGATGAAGAGAGATGAAGGGAGAGATGAAGAGAGATTAAGGGAGATTAAGGGAGATGAAGGGTGAGATGAAGAGAGATGAAGGGAGAGATGAAGAGAGAGATGAAGGGAGATGAAGGGAGAGATGAAGAGAGATGAAGGGAGAGATGAAGAGAGAGATGAAGAGAGAGATGAAGGGAGAGATGAAGAGAGAGATGAAGAGAGATGAAGGGAGAGATGAAGAGAGAGATGAAGAGAGATGAAGGGAGAGATGAAGAGAGAGATGAAGGGAGAGATGAAGAGAGATGAAGGGAGAGATGAAGAGAGATGAAGGGAGAGATGAAGAGAGATGAAGAGAGATGAAGGGAGATGAAGGGTGAGATGAAGAGCGATGAAGGGAGAGATGAAGAGAGTGATGAAGGGAGAGATTATGAGAGATGAAGGGAGAGATGAAGAGAGATGAAGGGAGAGATGAAGAGAGAGGTGAAGAGAGAGATGAAGAGAGATGAAGAGAGAGATGAAGAGAGATGAAGGGAGAGATGAAGAGAGAGAATGAAGGGAGTGATGAAGAGAGACGAAGGGAGAGATGAAGAGATATGAAGGGAGAGATTAAGAGAGAGATGAAGGGAGAGATGAAGAGAGAGATGAAGCGAGATGAAGAGAGAGATGAAGAGAGAGATGAAGAGAGATGAAGGGAAATGAAGGGAGAGATGAAGAGAGAGATGAAAGGGGACATGAAGGGTGAGATGAAGAGAGATGAAGGGAGAGATTAAGAGAGATGAAGAGAGAGATGAAGAGAAATTAAGGGAGAGATGAAAAGAGATGAATGGAGATGAAGAGAGATGAAGAGAGAGATGAAGAGAGATGAAGGGAGAGATGAAGAGAGAGATGAAGGGAGATGAAGAGAGATGAATGGAGAGATGAAGAGAGATGAAGAGAGAGATGAAGAGAGAGATGAAGGGAGATGAAGGGAGATGAAGGGTGAGATGAAGAGAGAGGTGAAGAGAGATGAACGGAGAGATGAAGAGAGATGAAGAGAGAGATAAAGAGAGAGATGAAGGGAGAGATGGAGAGAGATGAAGAGAGATGAAGGGAGAGATGAAGAGAGAGATGAAGAGAGAGATGAAGAGAGAGATGGAGAGAGATGAAGGGAGAGATTAAGAGAGAGATGAAGAGAGAGATGAAGAGAGATGAAGGGAGAGATTAAAAGAACTTAACCCTGTGGCACCCCCATAGAGACTGCCAGAGGTCCAGACAACAGGCCCTCCGATTTGACACATTGAACTCTATCTGAGAAGTAGTTGGCGAGGCAGTCATTTGAGAAACCAAGGCTATTTAATCTGCCAATAAGAATGCGGTGATTGACAGAGTCGAAAGCCTAGGCCAGGTCGATGAAGACAGCTGCACAGTACTGTCTTTTATCAAACGCGGTTATAATATTGTTTAGGACCTTGAGCGTGGCTGAGGTGCACCCATGACCAGCTCGGAAACCAGATTGCATAGCGGAGAAGGTACGGTGGGATTCGAAATGGACAGTGATCTGTTTGTTAACTTAGCTTTCAAATACTTTCGAAAGGCAAGGCAGGATTGATATTGGTCTGTAACAGTTTGGATCTAGAGTGTCATCCCCTTTGAAGAGAGAGATGAAGCGAGATGAAGGGAGAGATGAAGCAAGATGAAGGGAGAGATGAAGACAGAGATGAAGAGATAGATGAAGAGAGATGAAGGGAGAGATGAAGAGAGATGAAGGGAGAGATGAAGAGAGATGAAGGGAGAGATGAAAAGAGAGATGAAGGGAGATGAAGGGTGCGATGAAGAGAGATGAAGGGAGATGAAAAGAGAGACGAAGAGAGAGATGAAGGGAGAGATGAAGAGAGATGACGAGAGATGAAGGGAGATTAAGGGAGATGAAGGGTGAGATGAAGAGAGATGAAGGGAGAGATGAAGAGAGAGATTAAGGGAGATTAAGAGAGATTAGGGGAGAGATGAAGAGAGATGAAGGGAGAGATGAAGAGAGAGATGAAGGGAGAGATGAAAAGAGATGAAGGGAGAGATGAAGAGAGAAATGAAAAGAGATGAAGGGAGAGATGAAGAGAGAGATGAAGAGAGAGATGAGGAGAGATGAAGGGAGAGATGAAGAGAGAGATGAAGGGAGATGAAGGGTGCGATGAAGAGAGAGGTGAAGAGAGATGAAGAGAGAGATGAAGAGAGAGATGAAGAGAGATGAAGGGAGAGATGAAGAGAGAGATGAAGAGAGATGAAGAGAGATGAAGGGAGAGATGAAGAGAGATGAAGGGAGAGATGAAGAGAGAGATGAAGAGAGATGAAGGGAGAGATGAAGAGAGAGATGAAGAGAGATGAAGGGAGAGAAGAAGAGAGATGAAGAGAGAGATGAAGGGAGATGAAGGGTGCGATGAAGAGAGAGGTGAAGAGAGATGAAGGGAGAGATGAAGAGAGAGATGAAGAGAGATGAAGAGAGATGAAGGGAGAGATGAAGAGAGATTAAGGGAGATTAAGGGAGATGAAGGGTGAGATGAAGAGAGATGAAGGGAGAGATGAAGAGAGAGATGAAGGGAGATGAAGGGAGAGATGAAGAGAGATGAAGGGTGGGATGAAGATGGAGATGAAGAGAGAGATGAAGGGAGAGATGAAGAGAGAGATGAAGAGAGATGAAGGGAGAGATTAAGAGAGAGATGAAGAGAGATGAAGGGAGAGATGAAGAGAGAGATGAAGGGAGAGATGAAGAGAGATGAAGGGAGAGATGAAGAGAGATGAAGGGAGAGATGAAGAGAGATGAAGAGAGATGAAGGGAGATGAAGGGTGAGATGAAGAGCGATGAAGGGAGAGATGAAGAGAGTGATGAAGGGAGAGATTATGAGAGATGAAGGGAGAGATGAAGAGAGATGAAGGGAGAGATGAAGAGAGAGGTGAAGAGAGAGATGAAGAGAGATGAAGAGAGAGATGAAGAGAGATGAAGGGAGAGATGAAGAGAGAGAATGAAGGGAGTGATGAAGAGAGACGAAGGGAGAGATGAAGAGATATGAAGGGAGAGATTAAGAGAGAGATGAAGGGAGAGATGAAGAGAGAGATGAAGCGAGATGAAGAGAGAGATGAAGAGAGAGATGAAGAGAGATGAAGGGAAATGAAGGGAGAGATGAAGAGAGAGATGAAAGGGGACATGAAGGGTGAGATGAAGAGAGATGAAGGGAGAGATTAAGAGAGATGAAGAGAGAGATGAAGAGAAATTAAGGGAGAGATGAAAAGAGATGAATGGAGATGAAGAGAGATGAAGAGAGAGATGAAGAGAGATGAAGGGAGAGATGAAGAGAGAGATGAAGGGAGATGAAGAGAGATGAATGGAGAGATGAAGAGAGATGAAGAGAGAGATGAAGAGAGAGATGAAGGGAGATGAAGGGAGATGAAGGGTGAGATGAAGAGAGAGGTGAAGAGAGATGAACGGAGAGATGAAGAGAGATGAAGAGAGAGATAAAGAGAGAGATGAAGGGAGAGATGGAGAGAGATGAAGAGAGATGAAGGGAGAGATGAAGAGAGAGATGAAGAGAGAGATGAAGAGAGAGATGAAGAGAGAGATGGAGAGAGATGAAGGGAGAGATTAAGAGAGAGATGAAGAGAGAGATGAAGAGAGATGAAGGGAGAGATTAAAAGAACTGAACCCTGTGGCACCCCCATAGAGACTGCCAGAGGTCCAGACATCAGGCCCTCCGATTTGACACATTGAACTCTATCTGAGAAGTAGTTGGCGAGGCAGTCATTTGAGAAACCAAGGCTATTTAATCTGCCAATAAGAATGCGGTGATTGACAGAGTCGAAAGCCTAGGCCAGGTCGATGAAGACAGCTGCACAGTACTGTCTTTTATCAAACGCGGTTATAATATTGTTTAGGACCTTGAGCGTGGCTGAGGTGCACCCATGACCAGCTCGGAAACCAGATTGCATAGCGGAGAAGGTACGGTGGGATTCGAAATGGACAGTGATCTGTTTGTTAACTTAGCTTTCAAATACTTTCGAAAGGCAAGGCAGGATTGATATTGGTCTGTAACAGTTTGGATCTAGAGTGTCATCCCCTTTGAAGAGAGAGATGAAGCGAGATGAAGGGAGAGATGAAACAAGATGAAGGGAGAGATGAAGACAGAGATGAAGAGATAGATGAAGAGAGATGAAGGGAGAGATGAAGAGAGATGAAGGGAGAGATGAAGAGAGATGAAGGGAGATGAAGGGAGAGATGAAGAGAGATGAAGGGAGAGATTAAGAGAGATTAAGAGAGATGAAGGGAGAGATGAAGAGAGATGAAGGGAGAGATGAAGAGAGAGATGAAGGGAGATGAAGGGTGCGATGAAGAGAGATGAAGGGAGATGAAAAGAGAGACGAAGAGAGAGATGAAGGGAGAGATGAAGAGAGATGACGAGAGATTAAGGGAGATTAAGGGAGATGAAGGGTGAGATGAAGAGAGATGAAGGGAGAGATGAAGAGAGAGATGAAGGGAGATTAAGAGAGATTAGGGGAGAGATGAAGAGAGATGAAGGGAGAGATGAAGAGAGAGATGAAGGGAGAGATGAAGAGAGATGAAGAGAGATGAAGGGAGAGATGAAGAGAGAGATGAAGAGAGAGATGAGGAGAGATGAAGGGAGAGATGAAGAGAGAGATGAAGAGAGATGAAGAGAGATGAAGGGAGAGATGAAGAGAGATGAAGGGAGAGATGAAGAGAGAGATGAAAAGAGATGAAGGGAGAGATGAAGAGAGAGATGACGAGAGATGAAGGGAGAGATGAAGAGAGATGAAGAGAGATGAAGTGAGAGATGAAGAGAGAGATGAAGGGAGATGAAGGGTGCGATGAAGAGAGAGGTGAAGAGAGATGAAGGGAGAGATGAAGAGAGATGAAGAGAGAGATGAAGAGAGATGAAGAGAGATGAAGGGAGAGATGAAGAGAGATTAAGGGAGATTAAGGGAGATGAAGGGTGAGATGAAGAGAGATGAAGGGAGAGATGAAGAGAGAGATGAAGGGAGATGAAGGGAGAGATGAAGAGAGATGAAGGGAGAGATGAAGAGAGAGATGAAGAGAGAGATGAAGAGAGAGATGAAGGGAGAGATGAAGAGAGAGATGAAGGGAGAGATGAAGAGAGAGATGAAGAGAGATGAAGGGAGAGATGAAGAGAGAGATGAAGGGAGAGATGAAGAGAGATGAAGGGAGAGATGAAGAGAGATGAAGGGAGAGATGAAGAGAGATGAAGAGATATTAAGGGAGATGAAGGGAGATGAAGGGTGAGATGAAGAGCGATGAAGGGAGAGATGAAGAGAGTGATGAAGGGAGAGATTATGAGAGATGAAGGGAGAGATGAAGAGAGATGAAGGGAGAGATTAAAATAGAGATGAAGAGAGAGATGAAGGGAGATGAAGAGAGAGATGCAGGGAGAGATGAAGAGAGATGAAGGGAGATATGAAAATAGAGATGAAGAGAGAGATGAAGGGAGAGATGAAGAGAGAGATGAAGGGAGATGAAGGGTGAGATGAAGAGAGATGAAGAGAGAGATGAAGAGAGATGAAGGGAGAGATGAAGGGAGAGATGAAGAGAGAGATGAAGAGAAATGAAGGGAGAGATGAAGAGAGATATGAAGAGAGATGAAGAGAGAGATGAAGGGAGAGATGAAGAGAGAGATGAAGAGAGAGATGAAGAGAGAGATGAAGAGAGAGATGAAGAGAGATGAAGGGAGATGAAGAGAGATGAAGAGAGAGATGAAGGGAGAGATGAAGAGAGAGATGAAGAGAGAGATGAAGAGAGATGAAGGGAGATGAAGAGAGATGAAGGGAGAGATGAAGAGAGATGAAGGGAGAGATGAAGGGAGAGATGAAGATACTTTAGGATGCTGGTTTTGGCTGCTGTCCATCATTCCATTATCCCTCCTTCCTGTAATTCCTCACTGCCCAAATAGAGATACTGGAGTGTAAATGAGCAAAATAAATAACAATATGGGGATGAGGTAGTTGGGTGGGCTAATTACAGATGGGCTGTGTACAGGTGCAGTGATCGGTAAGCTACTCTGACAACTGATGCTTAAAGTTAGTGAGGGAGATAAAAGTCTCCAGCTTCAGAGATTTTTGCAGTTCGTTCCTATCATTAGCAGCAGAGAACTGTAAGGAATGGCGGCCAAAGGAGGTGTTGGCTTTGTGGATGACCAGTGAGATATACCTGCTGAAGCGCATACTACGGGTGGGTGTTGCTATGGTGACCAATGAGCTGAATGGAGAGATGAAGAGAGAGATGAAGGGAGATGAAGAGAGAGGTGAAGAGAGATGAAGGGAGAGATGAAGAGAGATGAAGAGAGAGATGAAGGGAGATGAAGGGAGAGATGAAGAGAGATTAAGGGAGAGATTAAGGGAGAGATGAAGAGAGAGATGAAGAGAGAGGAAGGGAGAGATGAAGAGAGAGATGAAGGGAGAGATGAAGAGAGAGATGAAGAGAGATGAAGGGAGAGATGAAGAGAGATGAAGGGAGAGATGAAGAGAGATGAAGGGAGAGATGAAGAGAGAGATGAAGAGAGAGATGAAGAGAGATGAAGGGAGATGAAGAGAGAGGTGAAGAGAGATGAAGAGAGAGATGAAGAGAGATGAAGGGAGAGATGAAGAGAGAGATGAAGGGAGAGATGAAGAGAGAGATGAATGGAGAGATGAAGAGAGATGAAGAGAGAGATGAAGAGAGATGAAGGGAGAGATGAAGAGAGATTAAGGGAGATTAAGGGAGATGAAGAGAGATGAAGAGAGATGAAGGGAGAGATGAAGAGAGAGATGAAGGGAGAGATGAAGAGAGAGATGAAGAGAGATGAAGGGAGAGATGAAGAGAGATGAAGGGAGAGATGAAGAGAGATGAAGGGAGAGATGAAGAGAGAGATGAAGAGAGAGATGAAGAGAGATGAAGGGAGATGAAGAGAGAGGTGAAGAGAGATGAAGAGAGATGAAGGGAGAGATGAAGAGAGAGATGAAAATAGAGATGAAGAGAGAGATGAAGGGAGAGATTAAGAGAGAGATGAAGGGAGATTAAGGGTGCGATGAAGAGAGATGAAGAGAGAGATGAAGAGAGATGAAGAGAGAGATGAAGGGAGAGATGAAGAGAGAGATGAAGAGAGAGATGAAGAGAGAGGTGAAGAGAAATGAAGGGAGAGATGAAGAGAGATATGAAGAGAGATGAAGAGAGAGATGAAGGGAGAGATGAAGAGAGATGAAGGGAGATTAAGAGAGGTGAAGGGAGAGATGAAGAGAGATGAAGAGAGAGATGAAGAGACTTTAGGATGCTGGTTTTGGCTGCTGTCCATCATTCCATTATCCCTCCTTCCTGTAATTCCTCAGTGCCCAAATAGAGATACTGGAGTGTAAATGAGCAAAATAAATAACAATATGGGGATGAGGTAGTTGGGTGGGCTAATTACAGATGGGCTTTGTACAGGTGCAGTGATCGGTAAGCTGCTCTGACAACTGATGCTTAAAGTTAGTGAGGGAGATAAGAGTCTCCAGCTTCAGAGATTTTTGCAGTTCGTTCCTGTCATTAGCAGCAGAGAACTGTAAGGAATGGCGGCCAAAGGAGGTGTTGGCTTTGGGGATGACCAGTGAGATATACCTGCTGAAGCGCATACTACGGGTGGGTGTTGCTATGGTGACCAATGAGCTAAGATAAGGCGGGGATTTGCCTAGAAGTGATTTATAAATTACCTGGAGCCAGTGGGTTTGGCAACGAATATGTAGTGAGGGCCAGCCAACGAGAGCGTACAGGTCACAATGGTGGGTAGTATATGGGGCTTTGGTGACAAAACGGATGGCACTGTGACAGACTACATCCAATTTGCTGAGTAGAGTGTTGGAGGCTATTTTGTAAATGACATCGCCGAAGTCAAGGATCGGTAGGATAGTCAGTTTTACGAGGCCATGTTTGGCAGCATGAGTGAAGGAGGCTTTGTTGCGACATAGGAAGCCGGTTCTAGATTTAACTTTGGATTGGAGATGCTTAATGTGAGTCTGGAAGGAGAGTTTACGGTCTAACCAGACACCTAGGTATTTGTAGTTGTCCACATATTCTAAGTCAGACCCGCTGAGAGTAGTGATTCTAGTCGGGCAGGCGGGTGCAAACAGCGTTCGATTGAAGAGCATGCATTTAGTTTTACTAGTGTTTAAGAGCAGTTGGAGGCTACGGAAGGAGTGTTGTATGGCATTGAAGCTCGTTTGGAGGTTTGTTAACACAGTGTCCAATGAAGGGCCAGATGTAGCTCAGTTGGTAGATCATGGCGCTTGCAACACCAGGGTTGTGGGTTCGATTCCCACGGGGGACCAGTATGATAATGTATGCACTCACCAACTGTAAGTCGCTCTGGATAAGAGTGTCTGCTAAATAGCTAAAATGTTTTTTTTTATGTATACAAAATTGTGTCGTCTGCGTAGAGGTGGATCTGAGAATCACCAGCAGCAAGAGCGACATCATTGATATACACAGAGAATAGAGTCGGCCCGAGAACTGAACCCTGTGGCACCCCCATAGAGACTGCCAGAGGTCCAGACAACAGGCCCTCCGATTTGACACATTGAACTCTATCTGAGAAGT
>NC_140003.1:41400807-41415807 GCF_964263955.1 Coregonus lavaretus | reverse complement strand
TACTTAGGCGGTTTTACAGTACTGAGGTGGTTTTACAGTGCCTAGGTGGTTTTACAGTACTTAGGCGGTTTTACAGTGCCTAGGCAGTTTTACAGTACTGAGGTGGTTTTACAGTACTGAGGTGGTTTTACACTGCTGAGGTGGTTTTACAGTGCGCTGTCAGAGGGCAGCTGATGAAGCACGCTGTCAACCCCTCTACCAGTACTCTTCTTGGCTTCAACACATACAGGATACACACGTACACACACACAAATGCACAAATGCACAAACACACACACACACACACATCCTACATCTCTTCTCCTGCTTTAAAACGTAATCTACAGTACTACACACACTCTCAGACTTACTTCATGTGGGATTTACATTAGCTTTTTGCTGTAACGGAACAATATGAAGTATATTATTATATTATGTATATGATTATATTATTTTAAAAGGTTGGATTATTGTGTGGTTGCTGACATTTACTGATTGATCGGAACTAGGAACATAAGCATTTCGCTGCACCCGCCATAACACCTGCCTAAACTGTGTACGCGACCAATATTTGATTTGATTGATTTGATTTTATATTTTGTAACATCAGTTCCTAGACTCATTTAATCTGTGTCACCACCTCACGCTAACACAGGCCTCCTAAGCCAAATAGTGACATCTCAGATTTCCCTCCAGGGAATCATTTGTATTCTGTTTTCCACTGAGAATCACTTTAAAACCAGTGAAACTATGAAAACCTATTTTCTGAATAGAAGTACAGTCTCTTGGATCTCTCCTAGCTGCCTGTTGGTGAGGTGTAACTTTCCACTCTGTCTCTCTCAGCTGTAAATCGCTCCTGTCAGAGAGGGACAGAAGGTGGGTACTTTTGGGGTCAGCTAAGGTCTTTCAGGTATAATTGTGTTTCCCTACTTAGTGTGCCGTACTTAGTGAGTAAGGCTTGCCTCCTTTTATTCCCCTGAGAGTTTAGACTCTGCATACCAGGATGTCTGTCTGTCTGTGATATGAATAATTATCTAAGTATATGTTATCATCAGACACACAGCTTTTATTATAATACTCACTCAGTCATCTTTGACTAGGCTTGATTGTTATTCTTAGATTGTCTCAGGCTCCTATTATTTGAAGCACGTTGAATATCTTCGTTACAGCATGTTTTTTCTCTATATCTTTGGTGTCCTTAAAGACAGTGGAATCCGAAGATGACACATTCCTCTCTCTCTCACTCTCTCTCTCGCTCTCTCTCTCGCTCTCTCTCGCTCTCTCTCTCTAAACTTTGTCTTTTTGGATGGGATCCACACCTCATTTAACAGATTACATTCTCACCACTGGTGCCAGTATTCATGGTCATATGATATTGATATTCTCAAATTGTGCAAAATTCCACAAATGCCATAAGAAAAGAGACATGAAAAATGTAATACTCTTGGCAGCATCTGTGTCTGCCTTGGGAGAAGGTATGGCTACTGCTCTATCCCACTAACAATTGTCTCTCCTTCAAAATGTCTCATTACTTTTCTCATGTATCATTCCTCATCCACTGTCTGTCAGCAATCTTATGATGCTATTGTCTTACTGTCTTTAGGCTGTCTGTCTCCCTGTGGAGACAGTTTAGGACGGAAAAACAAACTGTCTGTGTTTCCACAATGAATTCTCATTAACGATAACAACCTGGTAACATTGCGGGTAACATAAAAACATTTCAGTTTTTTGGAGAATGAGAGGAGGATGCCATTCTCCATTTTACTCTGACGTCTACCATTACATCCAGCAGAGGTAAGTTAAAGTTCCCTCCCCCCTCTCTCCCCCCTCTCTCCTCCCCCTCCTCACCCCAACCCCCTGGTGTCCTATAGTGATTGGTAGCGCGTGAACAGGAAGGCCGGGGGACCAGTTGTTTTTAAATAAACTAATTCTGCTAACAGTTTTATAACCCCGACCTCGTAAAACTGGCCCAGGCTTTTGGTCAGCCCTCTGATGGGGCGAGTAAAGCACAGCAGTCCGGCCTGGAATACCCATTTGCCTTGTGGGAGCGTGTGGGTGTGTCAGCTGGTGTGTGTGTTTGTGTTTGTGTGTGTCTGATGTATGACTGCTGTGTCACGTTCCACATCAAATGTACACACACACACACACACACACAGCATCGAATCCCTTCCCTTTTTGTTCCCCCCGTAAAATAGGGGGAGTGTGAGAAAGAGAGAGAATGACAGAGATAGAGAGAATTAGAAAGAGAGAGAGGAGTGAGCATAGAGAGAGGGGAAGGGAGGGAGAACAGAGAGAGGGAGGGAGGGCGAGCAGAGAGGGAGGGAGGGAAGAGTGAGCGAATGAAAGAGTGAGAGGGGGGAGAGCAGACCTCACACGATCAGTCAGTGCAAGTCTGTGTGAGAGAGAGAGACAGAGAGAGAGACAGAGAGACAGACAGAGAGACAGACAGAGAGAGAGACAGAGAGAGATACATAGAGAGAGACAGAGACATAGAGAGAGAGAGACACAGAGAGAGAGAGACAGAGAGAGAGACATAGAGAGAGACAGAGAAACAGAGAGAAAGAGAAACAGAAACAGAGAGAGAAGGAGAGCAAGTGAAAGAGGGGACAGAGGGATTGAAATCTATTGTAGAAGGAAGAGGAGACTTTGTTGGCTGTGTTGGATCAGCAGCAGCTGTTGGATATTCCTGTCTTCCTGTCTGCGGTGGCGGGTTGAAGGTAAGACCACCATGGAACCACCAGAGATCTGGAGGTGACCCAGGGCTCCTCTCACTCACAACTCAGGATCGGTGCACCTTCTCTGGATTTGATACTCACAATCACTGGGTGTCCTCCGCACTTTGGTTTATTGTAAAAAACTGTAATTCCATCATAACTGGCGTTTATGGGGTACATTAGCAGACTGTCATGTTCAAACTGAATGTAGGTTAATACTGTGGTTTAAAGCATTAGGGCTCCAGTTAGCTATTTCCTGCACACATAGACAGAATAACTGTGATATCATATTTTCCATCGAAAAGGTATTTTACCAGTAACCATTTCATGTTCAAACTGAATGAAGCGTAATTAGAGCATAGCATTGCTTTAGATAATGGTTGCCTTAGCTTATCATGTACTATACAGACAAATAGATCAACAGTAATGTCATACCTTCCATCAATAGGTAGACTATATATAATACAGGTATTTTTAAAGCCATTAGAGGATGGTTGAGTCATTGGTCCTGCCTGGTTGTGTCAGCTCATTGCGTAGTCATCGAGCAATAGTCATCATGTATCTCCCTGACTCCGCTGTGGTATTTCTAGCCTCTGTATGTGCCCAGGCACTGTTCTGGTTAAAAGCACACTCTGTAATTTCAACAGCCTGACCCTGCCACTTTGTTTGGTAGCTGAGGGATGAGGCTGGATGCATGAACTGACAGTACATAAGATGTTTTGAGACTATACATTGTTTGTTTCCAAATACTTATTACAATAAATTAAGCCCTACATTTTGGGTAATGATTTATAAGTTAAAATCTTCGAGTATCGATAGAGTTATATCAACGATTAAAATGATCAGAAATCAGAAACAGATTGAGCCTTTAAGGACTGTGATGATGACATACTGGTATGTGCTAGCTTACAACCACAGACATGGATAGATAGTGTAAAACATGCAGCTATGTAATGTTGTAGGAGGTATTTTATTACTCAACATGTGTTGCTGAAGGTAGATCTATAAATCAGTGTGACTACAGGGCAGACATACAGACACACAGACAGACAGACAGACAGACAGACAGAAAATGACAGAACTGGAAGGTGTTTATGTGAACATTTGTATGAGGTGGTGTGTGTGTGTGTTTATGTGTGTGCGTGTGTGTGTGTGTGTGCGTTCTGCTGGTGTGAAAAGATTGTTCTTGAATTGTTTGGAGAGGAGTAGGAGGAGAGGAGGTGTGTTTGAAGCGACACACACGTCTCCAGAAACATGTGGAGTCACCACCAGTGTGTGTCTATCCATCTATGTGGGGGATCATTCTCTCACCATTACACACCAGCGTGTGTGTGTCTATCCATCTATGTGGGGAATCGTTCTCTCACCATTACACACCAGTGTGTGTGTCTATCCATCTATGTGGGGGATCGTTCTCTCACCTTTACACACCAGCGTGTGTGTCTATTTATTTGGACCGTGGTGAAACTCAGATGACCAGTTTGCTGTCTCACTGTAGCAGGAACGTGCCTTTGACTAACGAACACACGGACAGATATCCAATTTGCTCAGTTTTTTGGTTGATTCTTTCCAGTGTGTCAAATAGTTATATTTTTGCTTTCTCACAATTTGGATGGGTCTCTCTCTCTCTTGTAATGGCTCCAATTGTTGTAATAAACCATTCTCTCTCTCTCTCTCTCTCTCTCTCTCTCTCTCTCTCTCTCTCTCTCTCTCTCTCTCTCTCTCTCTCTCTCTCTCTCTCTCTCTCTCTCTCTCTCTCTCTCTCTCTCTCTCTCTCTCTCTCTCTCTCTCTCTCTCTCTCTCTCTCTCTCTCCCTCTCCCTCTCTCTCCATCTCCCTCTGTCTCCATCTCTCTCTGTAGCTAGTGGTGTTTCTGAATAGCATAAATTGCAAACCTAACATTATCTTAGCTTGGCTCACATGGCTGCCTATCATTGGCTGAACACCAGCCTCAAATCCACACTGTTTGTCTTATCTCTACCAGGGGGATATATTTAGTGAGGGGCTTAGCTTTGAAGGGTCTGTGAGTGATTGTGTGTGTGTGTGTGTGTGTGCACCCCTCCTCTCCCTAAAGAATCTGCCTTTTAGTTTATTCAAAGATGGTGAAACAATGGAGGAAGGGGATGAACAGAAAGCAACGATGTGGGGAGGGAGGTAGAGATAGAGAGGGAGAGAGAGGGGTAGGGAGGGAGAGATAGAGAGGGAGAGAGAGAAAAATAGAATACCAGCAATTCACATACACGCACACGCACACACACACGTGTACATGTATGCATGTCTCCATTCTCCAGCCAAAGACCAAAAAGAGAAGTTGGCACCATGCAGGGATATTTATACACCGACAGCAATGACAACACCTGGGTCGTTCCACCAATTCGGTGCCATTTGAGAAGTCTACCTTAGTAAAAAACATTATTTTAAACATTCAGTCTTAAAGAGCACATGTTCGACTTCATAAAAAACTAGTTTCCCATACCAAAAGGTTAAATGAAAAAATTACTATAGTAAGTGCCTATTAAGTGCCAAATAAAGTAACAGGGTTGACCGTAACAGGGTTGACCGTAACAGGGTTGACGATTTCTTATTAAATCAGCCATAAATAACATTTCTAGCCTGTCTATCTATAGGTAACAGGGTTGACATGTTATGCTCAACCCGCTCAGTTTTCGACCACAAAACACCAGAAAATGGCCAAAGAGAGTAAAACCAGCTCACCTGCTTCTACTCTATGATTTTACTTTTAGATGTTCAATGCTTCTTTTGATTTAAAATGTTTTAATCGTTTCACCATATTAAAATGAGAGTTCAGTTCACGTAACAGGGTTGACCTTAAATCGTAAATGAATCACTAATCACATTAAATAAATAATAATCTTCAGAAATTACTTTGTAAAAGCAACAAAATAATTTGGGATTTACAATGATGGTGAAACTTGGATACATTTGGGGATTAAGTGGATTAAAATATTCTTAGAAGTGACACAGGGTTGATGGAGGGACATGTCAAAATGCTGAATTTTTGTACTTTAACAAGCCTTTATTCACATAAAAAAAATGAATTCTCCATGTGGTTTACAGTTTTTTACAATCACTTTGGCACTAATTTCAGAACCTTGACGTCATTTTTCAAAACTCTAGACACAAATCTCACAACCAATGATCAAAATGCACATTTTAAAACTCTAACACTTTTTTCAATTGCTTGGATACAATACACATAAAACTAAGATCATTTGTTCATTTAACAAAAGTCACCTGTTCAATATGACACAACTTAACATCAAAGTACTACTATTTCAAAAGGCAATTCACACATTACATTTCAGATGAGTGTCTACTCATTTCATTACAATTATCCAACTATCAATTGATACAACTGCTCAAAATGATAAGTAACTGTTGCATTACTCTTAATGCATAGTTGTATGGAAACAGACAAACAATATTCCATGTTTAGATCATGAAAGTTTCAAAGTAACGAGATTCATTGTCACATTTACATTTACATTTACGTCATTTAGCAGACGCTCTTATACAGAGCGACTTACAAATAGGTGCATTCACCTTATAGCCAGTGGGATAACCACTTTACAAAGTATTTTTTATTTTTTTTTGTCACCAATTAGCGTGGAGCATGAACCAATTAGACTACATTATCTATGGATGTAATATTTCATCATCATTCTTTATCAGACACCGTTTCTATGGTCCCCTTGTAACCTTCCTTGATGAGCTCGATCAGGTCTGTAGAGCTGATGGCGTGACCTATGTCATTGTGTGGGATAATGTCAAGTTCCACCATGCTCATATGATGCAAGCATGGTTTCAGGCCCATGCACAATTGACCACCCTGTATTTACCCCCATACTCTCCTTTCCTTAACCCGATTGAGGAATTTTTCTCCACATGGAGATGGAAGGTTTATGATAGGCGCCCTCATGAACAAGTCACTCTTCTCCAGGCCATGGATGACGCATGCAATGACATCACGGCAGACCAGTGTCAGGCCTGGATTCGCCATGGCCAAAGGTTTTTTCCAAGATGTTTGGCTAATGAAAACATCCATTGTGATGTAGATGAGAACCTGTGGCCAAAACCACAAGACAGAGTTGATGAAAATGTAGAAGTACAGTAATCACTCCTATGTTTTGCTTTTTACAGTACAAGCAAGCAAGTTGATGTTTTACAGTACTGTATTGTTTTTCATCAATATATTTCAGATTTTGTTCAATGATTCCACTGTGTCTGTGGTATTCTCTCTACTACTGCAGTACTTTTACAGGGATGTATTTACATGTAGTACCATAATGAAACATGTATCACCTATTTTGTACTTGTGTGTGGGTGATCTAAATTAACGTTTCATTGGTATTTCACAATAAATTTGTATTTTGAATCAATGATTGTGCAAGTGTAAGATTTCTTTAAAGATATGAATGCACAATGCAATGTTTTGAACATTGGACAGCCTGTGTTACAAGTGATGACCGTTTTGAGTTTTGTGTCTAGAGTTTTGAAAAATGACGTCAAGGTTCTGAAATTAGTGCCAAAGTGATTGTAAAAAACGGTATATTAAAGAACACTTCATTTAATATAAAAGGCTTTTAATATTCAATATTGGTGCACAATTTCTACTTAAAATATCAAAAGGACGCAAAAGGCCCTCTTTTTGTGGAAAGACTCACCTATTGTGTAGTTAAACTTGGTGGGAATGAAAATGTGGTATGTGAAATCTTACAGTATCCCTGTCTGCCTCAGCTTAGCAAAGAAACTCCTGTTCTGCAGCCTCCAGGGGGTTGAGTTGTGTGTGTGTGTGTGTGTGTGTGTGTGTGTGTGTGTGTGTGTGTGTGTGTGTGTGTGTGTGTGTGTGTGTGTGTGTGTGTGAGTGTGAGTGTGAGTGTGAGTGTGAGTGTGTGTGAGTGTGTGTGTGTGTGTGTGTGTGAGTGTGTGTGTGTGTGTGTGTGTGTGTGTGAGAGAGTGTCGCTAGGTAGCCACCATAGCATGGGAAAACACTACAAACTAATCTCTCCTTTTTTTTCTCACTGCCTTCAGTCTAAGCCCTGTTTAAGCCCAGTCTAAGCCCAGTCTAAGCCCTGTCTAAGCCCTGTTTAAGCCCTGTCTAAACCCAGTCTAAGACCAGTCTAAGCCCAGTCTAAGCCCTGTCTAAGCCCAGTCTAAGCCCTGTTTAAGCCCAGTCTAAGCCCAGTCTAAGCCCTGTCTAAGCCCAGTCTAAGCCCTGTCTAAACCCTGTCTAAGCCCAGTCTAAGCCCAGTCTAAGCCCTGTCTAAGCCCAGTAAGCCCAGTCTAAGCCCTGTCTAAGCCCTGTTTAAGCCCAGTCTAAGCCCAGTCTAAGCCCAGTCTAAGCCCTGTCTAAGCCCAGTAAGCCCAGTCTAAGCCCTGTCTAAGCCCAGTAAGCCCAGTCTAAGCCCTGTCTAAGCCCAGTCTAAGCCCTGTCTAAACCCTGTCTAAGCCCAGTCTAAGCCCAGTCTAAGCCCCGTCTAAGCCCTGTCTAAGCCCAGTAAGCCCAGTCTAAGCCCTGTCTAAGCCCTGTCTAAGCAATTGTTTTAAGATGGTCATACCAAGGACCATTTAGCTATTTGATTTTGAATTTTAAGCCCCTTAATGTATCAAAAACATATTTAAAAAAAGTTATTGGATGAAACTTTGAATTTGGCATTACTGCTATTAGCCAATAGAAACGCATTTAATAACAGATTCACTACATGGAACGACAGATAGTCCAAAAGAAAATCTAAAGGAAGTTTGTTCTGAAGTGTCTGTCCCATATCTGAGAGATTATTTTTTTAAACATGTATTTATCCCCTTATTTGATCCCCTATCTCCATATATACGTCCATGTTACTTGTTTACTGATACCGGGGACCTTCAGGCTTGTGGGTGTCCTAGAGCAAAATGGTGAACACCACTGTGTTCGTGAGAGTCTCATCTTTCAATAGAGTGGTCATAATTGTAGGCCAAACCGTTCGGACGCTACAGATGTTTTTGTAAGAAGACCGATGTTCGGGATGTCTCATGGTCTTACAAACACGCTCTAGCTCTGTCACCTTTCACCGCAGATGTGGAAGGGCGATATCGGCGGATGCCGTGGATTGAGACGCAAAAAAACCCCGGATATCTCTAGTTTAAACAGACAGATTTCGATGGGGATTTTTGGATTATGTTAATTAGATTTCCACGGGGGCGTGGAAATTGTAGGCTAAAGGTTTTAATAAGATCCTCAGCTTTTGGGGGTTCTACTAAGCTAACATTTGGAATTGTTTTAAGATGGTCATACCATGGACCATTTAGCTATTTGATTTAGAATTTTAGGACCCCTGTCCCGAGACAGGATTGTGTGGAGGCACAGATCTGGGGAAGGGTACCAAAACATTTCTGCAGCATTGAAGGTCCCCAAGAACACAGTGGCCTCCATCATTCTTAAATGGAAGAAGTTTGGAACCACCAAGACTCTTCCTTGAGCTGTCCGCTCGGCCAAACTGAGCAATCGGGGGAGAAGGGATGGTCACTCTGACAGAGCTCCAGAGTTCTTCTGAAGAGATGGGAGAACCTTCCAGATGGACAAATATCTCTGTGGCACTCCACCAATCAGGCCTTTATGGCAGAGTGGCCAGACGGAAGCCACTCCTCAGTAAAAAGGCACATGACAGCCCGCTTGGAGTTTGCCAAAAGTCACCTAAAGGAATCTCAGACCATGAAAAACAAGATTCTCTGGTCTGATGAAACCAAGATTGAACTCTTTGGCCTGAATGCCAAGCGTCACTTCTGGAGGAAACCTGGCACCATCCCTACGGTGAAGCATGGTGGTGGCAGCATCTGTGGGGATGTTTTTCAGCGGAAGGGACTGAGAGACTAGTCAGGATCGAGGGAAAGATGAACGGAGCAAAATACATAGAGATCCTTGATGAAAACCTGCTCCAGAGCGCTCAGGACTTCAGACTGGGGCAAAGGTTCACCTTCCAACAGGACAATGACCCTAAGCACACATCCAAGACAACGCAGGAGTGGCTTCAGAACAAGTCTCTGAATGTCCTTGAGTGGCTCAGCCAGAGCACGGTCTTGAACCCGATCTAATATCTCTGGAGAGACCTGAAAATAGCTGTGCAGCGACGCTCCCCATCAAACCTGACATAGCTTGAGAGGATCTGCAGAGAAGAATGGGAGAATCTCCCCAAATAAAGCTGTGCCAAGCTTGTAGCGTCATACCCAAGAAGACATGAGGCTGTAATCGCTGCCAAAAGTGCTTCAAACAAAGTACTGAGTAAAGGGTGTGAATACTTACAGTGAGGGAAAAAAGTAGTTGATCCCCTGATGATTTTGTACGTTTGCCCACTGACAAAGAAATGATCAGTCTATAATTTTTATGGTAGGTGTATTTGAACAGTGAGAGACAGAATAACAACAAAAAACTCCAGAAAAACGCATGTCAAAAATGTTATAAATTGATTTGCATTTTAATGAGGGAAATAAGTATTTGACCCCTCTCAATCAGAAAGATTTCTGGCTACCAGGTGTATTTTATACAGGTAACGAGCTGAGATTAGGAGCACACTCTTAAAGGGAGTGCTCCTAATCTCACCTTGTTACCTGTATAAAAGACACCTGTCCACAAAAGCAATCAATCAATCAGATTCCAAACTCTCCACCATGGCCAAGACCAAAGAGCTCTCCAAGGATGTCAGGGACAAGATTGTAGACCTACACAAGGCTGGAATGGGCTACAAGACCATTGCCAAGCAGCTTGGTGAGAAGGTGACAACAGTTGGTGCGATTATTCGCAAATGGAAGAAACACAAAATAACGGTCAATCTCCCTCGGCCTGGGGCTCCATGCAAGATCTCACCTCGTGGAGTTGCAATGATCATGAGAACGGTGAGGAATCAGCCCAGAACTACACGGGAGGATCTTGTCAATGATCTCAAGGCAGCTGGGACCACAGTCACCAAGAAAACAATTGGTAACACACTACGACGTGAAGGACTGAAATCCTGCAGCGCCCGCAAGGTCCCCCTGCTCAAGAAAGCACATATACAAGCCCGTCTGAAGTTTGCCATGAACATCTGAATGATTCAGAGGAGAACAGGGTGAAAGTGTTGTGGTCAGATGAGACCAAAATGGAGCACTTTGGCATCAACTCAACTCGCCGTGTTTGGAGGAGGAGGAATGCTGCCTATGACCCCAAGAACACCATCCCCACCGCCAAACATGGAGGTGGAAACATTGTGCTTTGGGGGTGTTTTTCTGCTAAGGGGACAGGACAACTTCACTGCATCAAAGGGACGACGGATGGGGCCATGTACCGTCAAATCTTGGGTGAGAACCTCCTTCCCTCAGCCAGGGCATTGAAAATGGGTCGTGGATGGGTATTCCAGCATGACAATGACCCAAAACACACGGCCAAGGCAACAAAGGAGTGGCTCAAGAAGAAGCACATTAAGGTCCTGGAGTGGCCTAGCCAGTCTCCAGACCTTAATCCCATAGAAAATCTGTAGCTGAAGGTTCGAGTTGCCAAACGTCAGCCTCGAAATCTTAATGACTTGGTGAAGATCTGCAAAGAGGAGTGAGAAAAAAGCCCTCCTGAGATGTGCGCAAACCTGGTGGCCAACTACAAGAAACGTCTGACCTCTGTGATTGCCATCAAGGGTTTTGCCACTAAGTACTAAGTCATGTTTTGCAGAGGGGTCAAATACTTATTTCCCTCATTAAAATGCAAATCAATTTATAACATTTTTGACATGCGTATTTCTGGATTTTTTTGTTGTTATTCTGTCTCTCACTGTTCAAATAAACCTACCATTAAAATTATAGACTGCTCATTTCTTTGTCAGTGGGCAAACGTACAAAATCAGCAGGGGATCAAATACTTTTTTCCCTCACTGTATGTGAATGTGATATTTCAGTTTTTTATTTTTAATAAATTTTTGCTTTGTCATTATGGGGTATTGTGTGAAGATTGATAATGTTTTAGTTTTTTTAATCAATTTTAGAATAAAGCTGTAATGTAACAAAATGTGGAAAAAGTCAAGGGGTCTGAATACTCTCCGAATGCACTGTATCTAGAGATATAAAGGTCAGGAAATATTTATGTTTTTTGGACACAGATTTTACCCCTTTTTTTTTGTTGCCACAAGACTACCACCATTACATTTACATTTACATTTTAGTCATTTAGCAGACGCTCTTATCCAGAGCGACTTACAGGAGCAATTAGGGTTAAGTGCCTTGCTTAAGGGCACATCGACAGATTTTTCACCTAGTCGGCTCGGGGATTAGAACCAGCGACCTTTCAGTTACTAGCACAACGCTCTTACCCACTAAGCTACCTGCCGCAACCATAGTTCCATTCATTTTTTAAACCGGTACCAGGTTACCTTCAGACAAGTCCTGTGACACTTGTGGGGGTTGTAGAGCAAAACGGAGAACACAATCGTGTTGGTGACAGTCTGACAAACACTACTGGACTGTAGCTCAGCCACCTTCCATCGCAGATGCGGAAGGCCGTCATAGGTGCATGTGCAGCAGATACAGTATGTTTAGTTTAAACTGACGGATTTTGACGGGGATTTTTTCATAATGCTACTTAGACTGACGTATGGGTGCATCAATAGACTCTTAAGGATTGCCTTAATAAGCTCCTCATTCCCCCCAAAAGTCCCAAAGCCTAAATAAAGAGAGATGTTTCTGGTGGTTAAACACTGAGTATACAAAACATTAAGAACCCCTGCTCTTTCCATGACATAGACTGACCAGGTGAATCCAGGTGAACACTATGATCCCGTATTGATGTCACTTGCTAAATCCACTTCAATCAGTGTAGATGAAGGGGAGGAGACAGGTTAAAAAAATGATTTTTAAGCCTTGAGAAAATTGCGACATGGATTGTGTATGTGTGCCATTCAGAGGGAGAATATTGAAGTGCCTTTGAATGGGGTATAGTAGTAGGTGCCAGGCGCACCGGTTTGTGTCAAGAACTGAAACACTGCTGGGTTTTTTTACACTCAACAGTTTCCCATGTGTATCAAGAATGGTCCACCACCCAAAGGACATCCAGCCAACTTGACACAACTGTCAGAAGCATTAGAGTCAATCTGGGCCAGCATCCCTATCGAACGCTTTTGATACTTTGTAGAGTCCATGCCCCGATGAATAGTGGCTGTTCTGCGGGCAATGTTTAGTATACTCAATATATGTACAGTGAGGGAAAAAAGTACCTCCTTCCCTCAGCCAGGGCATTGAAAATGGGTCGTGGATGGGTATTCCAGCATGACAATGACCCAAAACACACGGCCAAGGCAACAAAGGAGTGGCTCAAGAAGAAGCACATTAAGGTCCTGGAGTGGCCTAGCCAGTCTCCAGACCTTAATCCCATAGAAAATCTGTGGAGGGAGCTGAAGGTTCGAGTTGCCAAACGTCAGCCTCGAAACCTTAATGACTTGGAGAAGAACTGCAAAGAGGAGTGGGACAAAATCCCTCCTGAGATGTGTGCAAACCTGGTGGCCAACTACAAGAAACGTCTGACCTCTGTGATTGCCAACAAGGGTTTTGCCACCAAGTACTAAGTCATGTTTTGCAGAGGGGTCAAATACTTATTTCCCTCATTAAAATGCAAATCAATTTATAACATTTTTGACATGTGTTTTTCTGGATTTTTGTTGTTGTTATTCTGTCTCTCATTGTTCAAATAAACCTACCATTAAAATTACAGACTGATCATTTCTTTGTCAGTGGGCAAACGTACAAAATCAGCAGGGGATCAAATACTTTTTTCCCTCACTGTATTAAAGGGGATCTTTACCGCTAGACACTATTTGGGGTATTTTCCAGTCTCCCTACATAATTCTGAGTGATGAGAGGGTGTTTCAGACATAATTATACACTATAGCTGTATTTTTTAATTTTCGGACCGGGAGATTTCAACCAATGACGTCATTGGTTGATTGAGACTGTTGTCTGATAAAAAAATGAATAGAGTCATGTTTTGTAGCAACTATTGTGGCTTTTATGTTTCTCCAATCGCACTTTATGTTTCTCCAAATGGTTGTCCTTGTTCAATAGAGACATTGGACTTGTCTCAACGATATTCCAATCTGACAGGACATTGCAGGATATCTACGTTGACTCATTTTCTCTGAAGACTACAGCCTGACGAGAGCCATACTTCCTTGTACCCACCCTCAAAGGCAGAGTTCCAAAGGCAGGCTTTTCAAAACAGTGGCGGAACAGGTTCACTGTCTATCTGAGACTGCTAAATAATTAGCTACAATGGCTGCTTCTGATGATTCCTCTTTCCAAGAAGAGTCTGATGCCAACATTTAAAAAAATGTTATTTTACATAGGAACATACAGTCCTATTTATTTGAGCTGGAATACACTGAAGAGGAGTTGAGACTGCGAGAAAAATAATTGCCAGACCAGTAAGCAGTGGCGGCAGCCTAGACCAGCTGGACCAGGAGTAAATTACAAACGAGTAAGTTGTTTTGCTGTCGGTAGCTAGCAATATAATCTCTCTTTTAACCGAGGCAGTGTTGTTCCGTACAATTTGGTGATCGATTCGGCCATAACGGGGCTTGCTAGAACCACTACAGGCCAAGCTAGCTAGCTGTGTTGTTTGCTCTACCTAAAATGTACTGTAGTCTAACGTTATGCCTAGCTAGCCTCAGCGCCTCTCATTATGAGCAAAATGGTATAAATGTTTTGATGATGATGGCGGAGAGTAAAGGAATGACTTTGGCTTGATGACTCAAATTAGTCTTGGAGTAACTATACCTGTGTGTTGTAGCTAGCTAGCTAGCTACCATGTGTATGTGAGATGTCTCATATTCTACACTATGCTGCTGCAGTAGGAATACAGACAGTACTCAACGATTGCCCATGAATGTCTTACAGCATTTTCAACTTTCTCTCACACACAATACCGCTTCGATACAAAGAAGATGATGACTCTCAAGAGATGTGAAAGGTCCTATAGCAACAAACTCCCATTGTATCAAAGTGACTCCGAACACCTCACTGCACCACCCAAACACACCATATGCAAGTATTCCCTTTGTAGAACTGTAGTATTTATTATAAGCGTTGGTAGTATATTTTTATTCCACTGTCATACAATGCCATAACTCTTCCTGCATACTGCTGTGAAAAAACTCACCTCGGTCTCCAGAGCAAATAAACTTTGTCTTGAATACAAGTCATGTCTAATTATTTGCTATATTGACAGACGAATCTACTGTTTTATTAAAACATGTTTACTTGCCAACAAATTAGTTTAAATGATACACATTTACATTTTA
>NC_140003.1:41385807-41395807 GCF_964263955.1 Coregonus lavaretus | reverse complement strand
CCCCGATCAGCCACAATGTCCTCGGGTACCCCGTAGTGCCGGAACACATGGGTAAACAGTGCCTCGGCAGTTTGTAGGGCAGTAGGAAGACCCGGCATGGGGAGCAAACGACAGGCCTTAGAGAACCGGTCCACCACGACCAGGATGGTAGTATTCCCTTGGGAGAGGGGAAGGTCTGTTATAAAGTCCACTGAGAGGTGGGACCATGGTCGTTGTGGAACGGGCAGGGGTAGCAACTTACCCCTAGGTAGATGTCTAGGCGCCTTACACTGGGCGCACACCGAGCAGGAGGAAACATAAACCCTCACATCCCTTGCCAACGTGGGCCACCAGTACTTGGCACTAAGACAGTGCACTGTCCGGCCGATACCCGGATGTCCAGAGGAGGGTGACGTGTGAGCCCAATAGATCAATCGATCCCGAACCTTGAGCGGAACGTACTTCCGACCCTCCGGGCACTGTGGTGGACTAGGGTCGGTGCGTAACGCCCGCTCGAGTTCAGAATCGACCTCCCACACTACCGGTGCCACCAGACACGACTCAGGCAGTATGGGAGTGGGCTCCACGGACCTCTCCTCCGTGTCATACCGCCGAGACAGCGCATCTGCCTTGCCATTCTGTGACCCAGGGATGTACGTGATCTTAAAAGTAAACCTGGTCAAGAACATACTCCATCTTGCCTGGCGAGGGTTCAGCCTCCTCGCCGCCCGGATGTACTCCAGGTTACGGTGGTCCGTCAAAATTAGGAAAGGGTGTTGAGCCCCCTCAAGCCAGTGCCTCCACACCTTTAGAGCCTGTACCACGGCTAACAGCTCCCTGTCCCCTACGTCATAGTTCCGCTCCGCCGGACTGAGCTTCTTGGAATAAAAAGCACAGGGGCGGAGTTTAGGTGGCGCGCCAGACCGTTGTGAAAGCACGGCTCCTAAACCGGCCTCCGACGCGTCCACCTCTACCTGGAACGGCAAAGAGGGATCCGGATGCGCCAGCACCGGGGCCGAGGTAAACAGGTCCTTCAGCCTCCCAAACGCCCTGTCCGCCTCGGCCGACCACTGCAGACGCACCGGACCCCCCTTCAACAGAGACGTGATGGGAGCTGCCACCTGTCCAAAACCCCGGATAAACCTCCTGTAGTAATTTGCAAACCCCAAAAACTGCTGCACCTCCTTCACAGTAGTTGGTGTTTGCCAATTACGCACGGCCGACACCCGGTCTACCTCCATCTTCACCCCTGACGCAGACAACTGATAACCCAAAAAGGAGACCGACTCCTGGAAAAACAGACACTTCTCTGCCTTCGCATACAGGTCGTGCTCCACCAGCCTCCGCAACACTCTTCGCACCAGGGCCACATGCTCGACACGGGTAGGCGAGTACACGAGAATGTCATCAATGTACACCACCACTCCCTGCCCCTGCATGTCCCTGAAGATCTCATCCACGAATGATTGGAAAACTGACGGAGCGTTCATCAACCCGTATGGCATGACCAGATACTCGTAATGGCCCGAGGTGGTACTAAAGGCTGTTTTCCATTCATCACCCTCCCTGATGCGCACCAAGTTGTACGCGCTCCTGAGATCTAATTTCGTGAAGAAACGCGCCCCATGCAACGACTCAGTCATGGTCGCAATCAGCGGGAGTGGATAACTATACTTCACCGTAATCTGATTGAGACCACGGTAATCGATGCACGGACGCAAACCACCATCCTTTTTCTTCACGAAAAAGAAACTCGAGGACGCAGGGGAAGTGGAAGGCCGTATGTATCCTTGTCTCAGAGATTCGTCTATGTAAATCTCCATAGCTTTCTTCTCCTCCTGAGACAGAGGATACACATGGCTCCGTGGGAGCGCAGCTCCTGCCTGGAGGTCTATCGCACAATCCCCCTGCCTATGGGGTGGCAACCGCGTCGCCCTCGCCTTACTAAACGCAATAGCCAAATCCCCATATTCAGGTGGAACGGGCAATGCGGGCACCTGGTTTGGACTCTCCACCGAGGTAGCCCCTACGGAAACGCCCAAACATCTACCCACACACTGAGCAGACCACTCCATCAGAGCCCTCTCCTGCCACGAAATAGCTGGGTTATGGGTACTCAACCAGGGCATGCCCAGCACCACCGGATACGCAGGAGAATCAATCAGGAACAGCTGAATCATCTCCTGATGATCCCCCTGCGCACACATCCTAAGTGGCGCCGTGACCTCCCTGATCAAGCCCGTACCCAACGGACGACTATCTAGGGCATGAACGGGGAAAGGAACATCAACAGGAGTAAGGGGAATCCCTAACGCTAAACAAAACTTTTTATCAATAAAATTCCCAGCCGCGCCTGAATCTACCAGCGCCTTATGCTGGGAATGAGGTGCTACCTGTGGAAAACTGACAGGTATACAAAAATGGGCAACAGTGAGCTCTGGGTGAGTGGGGCGCCTACTCACCTGGAGGGAATCCCCAGTGCGGGACCTGTCGTCATCTCCCCTAGGAGGCCATCCCCAGCACCTAGCCGCGGTGTGTCCTCCCCGACCACAGTTGGTGCAGTGGATGGACCCCCTAGCCTGCCGACTCCTCCTTTCTCTAGCGCCAGCGCCCCCGAGCTCCATAGGACACGGCTCGGAGGCGCTGGAGGGTGAAATGGACGGACCCTCCGCAGGACGTCCGCGGGTAGCCAGCAGGTGATCCAGCCTGATGGACATGTCGACCAGCTGGTCGAAAGTGAGGCTGGTGTCCCTACAAGCAAGCTCCCGACGGACGTCCTCTCGTAGGCTACATCTGTATAAATCGATGAGGGCCCGATCATTCCACCCTGCATCTGCCGCTAGAGTACGGAATTCAAGAGCGAATTCCTGGGCACTCCTCCTCCCCTGCCGGAGGAAGACCAGACGCTCCCCCGCCGCTTTCCCCTCCGGGGGATGGTCAAACACCGCTCTGAAGCGGCGGGAGAACTCGTCGTATGTAATCGTCGTGGCGTCGATCTTCCTCCACTCCGCGTTGGCCCACTCCAACGCTTTACCGGCCAGGCAGGAGATCAGGGCGGACACGCTCTCATGCCCCGAAGGTGCCGGGTGCACTGTGGCCAGATATAGCTCCACCTGGAGTAGAAATCCCTGACACCCAGCTGCGGTCCCGTCGTAGGCCCTCGGGAGAGATAGTCGGACTCCTCGAGGTTCCGGCGCTGGCATGAGCGGGCTGGCCGATGGTGCTGGCAGGGAGGGAGGTGGTGGAGGCGTACCCCAGCCTCGGATGGTGGAAATCACCTCCTGCAGGGCGGTCCCCATCTGTTGGATCTGCTCTCGTTGGTCCCGAACCTGGGCCTCCAGTCTCGTCTGAGCTGCTTCGGCTCCTGCTGATTCCATTGATGGTGTGTAATTCTGTCAGGCGTGCGGTAGGTGTAATGGTGGAATCAAACGCAGGACTCAGAACGATATTCCCAAAGGCTGTATTATAGGCCAAACCAAGGCAAAATGGAAACTTTGCCCGGAGGCAACAAATTACGCACGAAGGCGAAAAGAAACTGCGCACAAACAGGTGCGACAAAATAGTAACCGCGCACAAACAGGTGCGACAAAATAGTACCACGCACAAACAGGTGCGGAAATACTCCAGTAATAATGGAGAGAAGCTCAACCGAGCAATACACACAACTGACGGAAAATCAATTACACACAACACTAGACAAACACAACGAGAAACTTATAGGACACTAATTACGCCAAAACAGAAACAGGTGTGAAAACAAACAGACCAAAGCAAACGAACAAGAAACAAACAGCGGTGGCAGCTAGAATTCCGGAGACGACGAACGCCGAAACCTGCCCGAACAAGGGAGAGAGGCAGCCTCGGCCGAAACCGTGACAATGCTATTTGGCCCTAAACAGAGAGTACACAGTGGCAGAATACCTGACCACTGTGACTGACCCAAACTTAAAGAAAGCTTTGACTATGTACAGACTCAGTGAGCATAGCCTTGCTATTGAGAAAGGCCGCCGTAGGCAGACCTGGCTCTCAAGAGAAGACAGGCTATGTGCACACTGCCCACAAATTGAGGTGGAAACTGAGCTGCACTTCCTAACCTCCTGTCAAATGTATGACCATATTAGAGACACATATTTCCCTCAGATTACGGAGTTCCACAAAGAATTCGAAAACAAACCCAATTTTGATAAACTCCCTTATCTACTGGGTAAAATACCACAGTGTGCCATCACAGCAGCAATATTTGTGACCTGTTGCCACAAGAAAAGGGCAACCAGTGAAGAACATACACCATTGTAAATACAACCCATATACTTTAACTATTTGCACATTGTTACAACACTGGATATATACATAATATAATATTTGAAATGTCTTTATTCTTTTGGAACTTCTGAGTGTAATGTTTACTGTTCATATTTATTGTTTATTTCACTTTTGTTTACTATCTACTCCACTTGCTTTGGCAATGTTAACATACGTTTCCCATGCCAATAAAGCCCATTGAATAGAGAGAGAGAGAGAGAGAGAGAGAGAGAGAGAGAGAGAGAGAGAGAGAGAGAGAGAGAGAGAGAGAGAGAGAGAGAGAGAGAGAGAGAGAGAGAATGGTTTATTACAACAATTGGAGCCATTACAAAGTATCAATAACAGCGAAGAGGGGATCGGAGGCTCCAGCTGTTGTTTGTGTACAACCAGGGTTCTATAAATCTGAGTCCAGGGCAGGTGTAGGGGAGTTTGGGGAGAGGACCACAGTCTGCCCCTTACCCCTCTCTGGCCCTCTGCCCTCAAACAATTCCCCCAATTAAGGGGACTCAAACTGACCACATACACATGCAGACTGACACACACACGCTCTCAGACACACGTGTGCCTCGCCCTAACCACTACTCAGGGATTGACGGTCCCCTTACACGTGCACACACACACACACACACACACACACACACACACACCAAGAACTCAGTTATTTTATTACATAGAGAAGAAACCTAATACAAGCACAAACAGCCTCGAGCCAGACCCTTTCCTCTCCTCCAGGAATGACTTTTCATTAAAATAAATCGCTCTCCCAACAAGTTCTCTCACGACAGCTAAGCCACTGCCAGCCATACTACATATTTTCATCTGCATTCATGATTGACTTTTCTTTTCCTGAGATCCTTTGCTTTTTATTGTCCTCCTGACAAATGGCATTGGTGTTAAGAGAGTGTTGGGCAGAACAAGTGGCTGTGGGAGCTAATAGGCCTGGTAAGAGGCAAGGGGAGGTGTGTGTATGGAGAGGTGTTGTGTGTGGGGTTGGGAAAGCGGTGAGTGTGTGTGTGTGTGTGTAGCTGTGTGTGTGTGTGTGCCTGTGTGAGTGCCTGTGGGTGCATGTGTGTGAGTGAGGGCTCACTGTCTCGAGACCCTCTCAGTAACAGGAATTCAGATCAGGGACTGACCTTCTCATTAACAGGAATTCAGATCAGGGACTGACCCTCTCAGTAACAGGACTTCAGATCAGGGACTGAACCTCTCAGTAACAGGACTCCAGATCAGGGACTGACCCTCTCAGTAACAGGACTCCAGATCAGGGACTGAACCTCTCAGTAACAGGACTCCAGATCAGGGACTGAACCTCTCAGTAACAGGACTTCAGATCAGGGACTGACCCTCTCAGTAACAGAACTTCAGATCAGGGACTGACCTTCTCAGTAACAGGACTCCAGATCAAGAATTGACCCTCTCAGAATCAGGACTTTAGATCAGGGACAGACCCTCTCTGTAACAGGACTTCAGATCAGGGACTGACCCTCTCAGTAACAGGACTCCAGATCAGGGATTGACCCTCTCAGTAACAGGACTCCAGATCAGGGACTGACCCTCTCAGTAACAGGACTTCAGATCAGGGACTGAACCTCTCAGTAATATGACTTCAGATCAGGGACTGACCCTCTCAGTAACAGGACTTCAGATCAGGGACTGACCTTCTCAGTAACAGGACATCATATCAGGAACTGAACCTCTCAGTAACAGGAATTCAGATCAGGGACTGACCCTCTCAGAATCAGGACTTCAGATCAGGGACTGACCCTCTCAGTAACAGGACTTCAGATCAGGGACTGGCCCTCTCAGTAACAGGACTTCAGATCAGGGACTGACCCTTTCAGTAACAGGACTTCAGATCAGGGACTGACCCTCTCAGTAACAGGACTTCAGATCAGGGATTGTCCCTCTCAATAACAGGACTTCAGATCAGGGACTGACCCTCTCATTAACAGGATTCCAGATCAGGGACTGACCCTCTCAGTAACAGGACTCCAGATCAGGGATTGACCCTCTCAGTAACAGGACTCCAGATCAAGGATTGACCCTCCCAGAATCAGGACTTTAGATCAGGGACAGACCCTCTCTGTAATGGGACTTCAGATCAGGGACTGATCCTCTCAGTAACAGGACTCCAGATCAGGGACTGACCCTCTCAGTAACAGGACTCCAGATCAGGGACTGACCTGCTTCAACAGAGGAAATGATAATCGAGGGACTTTTGACATAATGTAGGGTATTGTTGTTGTTTAGCATTTTTCTTCCTTTCTACACAACTCTGCTAGGGTTTCCTGTAAAATCACATAATACAAGATTCATTTAAAACATCCACCCCCTCCCTCCATCCTTCCATCCCTCCCTCCATCCTAGTGTTTTTCTTTATTGGGGGAATCATTTTACTTTAGAATTCCTCCTGTTAGGAATAGAAGTATCAGTTGGCCTGTTAAAATAAATACTCCCTGAGTTGTTTAGCTGCTGCTACAGGGTTTACACAGCAGAGCAGACATCCCAGTCTGTTCTTACTGAGGAGAACAGCCTACCTCCACCTCTCAGACTCCCAGCCTTCACTGTTGTTTATCCCACAGGCCTTTCAATATCACACATACCTGGCTGGCATAGCAACTGGTGTTTTCGTTGTCATCGTTTCCATAGTTATCATCATATTCATAGTTCATCATCATCATCGGCATCCTCATCATCATCCTCATCATCATTATCTAGTGTTTGATGTATGGTGACTTGTTTTTCACCAATCTCTCTGTGTGTGTGTGTGTGTGTGTGTGTGTGTGTGTGTGTGTGTGTGTGTGTGTGTGTGTGTGTGTGTGTGTGTGTGTGTGCGTGCGTGCGTGTGTGTGTTCTGTATTGGCAGACTACCTCTGACTAGCTTCTGTCTGTCTGCCTTTTGACTCAGCTAGATTTGGACCATAATGATCAGTAATGGCATATTACAATGGCAGAAAGTTTGAGGCAATATGCTCTGTTTTATTTTAAAGCAATATGAGTCTGACCAGATGAGATCTGTGGGAGCGGAATGTCTTCAAGAACTAGAAAGGACTAGAAAGGATTTGAAAACACAAATAGCTGTGGAATCAATTCAGATCCAACCATATCCTGCCACAAGACTTCAATAGCTACTGTAACAGTATAAATCACAAATGTTTGGAAACAACGCATCCCTTGTGTGTAGTCTATGAGGAGCCAGAGAAAAGCACAAAGGTCCGGAGCTCTTCTGGTTTTCTTACTCTCCTGTAAATGTATTGATTCATACCACTGATTGGCCAGGGATTCCACTCACCTAGTGTCCCAGGTCTGAATGGTTCCCTGATTAGAGGGGAATAATATAAACCACGCAGTACCTTTCACCTTAATGTCTTAGTTTGAGAAAAGGGGCTTTAGAAAATAGAGATGACGCATCTCCCCTCCCATCTTTCTCTCCCTCTCTCTCCAGATCCAGACCAACAGAGAGGAGATATGGAGAGGTCCAGGATGAGGACCAACAGAAGAGCTTCCCTCCCCCCCAGCAGCACCCTGGGACAAGGCTAGGAGCACCCACAGACCAGCCTCCCTCCCCAGCAGCACCCTGGGCCAGCACTAGGAGGACCCACAGACCAGCTTCCCTACCCAGCAGCAACCTGGGCCAGCACTAGGAGGATCCACAGACCAGCTTCCCTACCCAGCAGCACCCTGGGCCAGCACTAGGAGGACCCACAGACCAGCTTCCCTCCCCAGCAGCACCCTGGGCCAGCACTAGGAGGACCCACAGACCAGCTTCCCTCCCCAGCAGCACCCTGGGCCAGCACTAGGAGGACCCACAGACCAGTTTCCCTCCCCAGCAGCACCCTGGGCCAGCACTAGGAGGACCCACAGACCAGTTTCCCTCCCCAGCAGCACCCTGGGCCAGCACTAGGAGGACCCACAGACCAGCTTCCCTCCCCAGCAGCACACTGGGCCAGCACTAGGAGGACCCACAGACCAGCTTCCCTCCCCAGCAGCACACTGGGCCAGCACTAGGAGGACCCACAGACCAGCTTCCCTCCCAGCAGCACCCTGGGCCAGCACTAGGAGCTCCACAGACCAGCCTCCCTCCCCCAGCAGCACCCTGGGCCAGCACTAGGAGCTCCACAGACCAGCCTCCCTCCCCAGCAGCACCCTGGGCCAGCACTAGGAGCTCCACACCAACACCCATTGCTAACCCCAACACATTTTCTACTCAAATACTTCTAGTAAGTTGAACTCAAAGTCGATGAAAAGTCATTATTACTTCAAATGTTTATGTGGTACTGACTCAAAACTAAATGAGAAGTCACATCAACTCTATTCTTTAAAGTTACGATAACAAAGGAAGTGTTTTACCCAGCATGCTCTACTGCAGGTAGATTTTTGGGAATTGTTTTTAATATCTGTGTTTTTGCATGTACATTGAGTGATTGATTCATCTTATGCTACACAAAGATAAATAACATGCATTTTTCTAAACTAATCCGATCATTTAGGTAGATTGTTTTGCACCCGTTACTGAAATGATTGTTCCAGTTTAAATGGCTTAGGTAGTCTCCTCACACTGTTCCTAACCCTGGCAGTCATTATGAATGCAGGTTCCGGGTGAATAAAAAAAATCAAACTGTTCGATAGCATAACTCTGGCTGGATTCCAATAGGAATGGCACCTCACTTTGCAAGCCAGCATAATGTGACTTGCAGGTAGGGTTGCAAAATTCTGATACATTTTCCAGGTTTTTCAGAAATCCTGTTTGGTAGATTCCTGAAAATCTGGGAATTTGGGGAAAGTTAGTGGAATTTTGCAACCCTACTTGCTGGCCTGATTTGGCTTGTAAACCATGAGTTTCAGGCCACTGTATTAAGGTAAAGCTAGGCCTCAAAATAAGGCCTTATGAGCTATGTAGTGTATTGTCATAAAGAGTTTAATGACAACATTCACTTAGGAACTCATTTGGTGAAGGCCACAGGACTGAAAATGAACGAATTCAACAACCATGTCTCTGTCACTAACAAATACAGTCATGGGTGGTAACTCTATATTTCACTCGAAAAGACAAGGCACACTGGGAAATTATATTGGAGGCGTAGCTTAGCTGAGGCGTTACTCAAAATGTTCAAGCTGATACAACTCAAATCTGGACCCACACTAGGGGTGTCGAACTCATTCCATGGAGGGCTTAGTGTCTGCAGGCTTTTGATTTTTCCTTTCAATTAAGCCCTAGACAACCAAGTGAGGGGAGTTCCTTACTAATTAGTGACCTTAATTCATCAATGAAGTATAAGGGAGGAGCAAAAACCCGCACACTCGGCCCACCGTGGAATGAGTTTGACACAGGGTCACAGTGACTCTATCGGTTTGAGTAATGACTACAAAATCATTTTAAGTAACTGTAGGCTACTCAGATATATTAAGTGCGACAGGTTTCCTAAAAAAATTGAGTAATGACAGCACATTGGGGTTTACAGTGCCATTACAGAGAGAGAATAAGGGAAAGCCTCACTCCATCACATCAGTAAAGAGAACAAGAAAGAGACAGAAACAGAAACAGAGAGAGAAAAGTCACTCCCAGTGAGAAGAGAAACAAACAGACAAACAGAGAAAAGTCACTCCCAGTGAGAAGAGAAACAAACAGACAAACAGAGAAAAGTCACTCCCAGTGAAAAGAGAAACAAATAGACAAACAGAGAAAAGTCACTCCCAGTGAAAAGAGAAACAAACAGAC
>NC_140003.1:41358390-41385607 GCF_964263955.1 Coregonus lavaretus | reverse complement strand
CTGTAAAAAAAAAATCATCCACTCACACTGCAATAACAAACAGGTCTGAAGTCAATGTGACAGGCAGCCATTGGCTAAATGAGCCGTTAAATTATATAACCACTTTAAAAGGAAGCGATTCCCAAACCTTCCATAACAAAGCCAACACCTACAGAGAGATTAACCTAGAGGAGAGTCCCCTAAGTAAGCTGGTCCTGGGGCTCTGTTCACAAACACAAACAGACCGCACAGAGCCCCAGGGACAACAACACAATTAGACCCAACCAAATCATGAGAAAACAAAAAGAGAGTTACTTGACACATTGGAAAGAATTAACAAAAAAAACAGAGCAAACTAGAATGCTATTTGGCTTTAAACAGAGAGTACACAGTGGCAGAATACCTGATCACTGTGACTGACCCAAAATTAAGGAAAGCTTTAGCTATGTACAGGCTCAGTGAGCATAGCCTTGCTATTGATAAACTCCCCTTATCTACTGGGTGATATACCACAGTGTGCCATCACAGCAGCAGGATTTGTGACCTGTTGCCACAAGAAAAGGGCAACCAGTGAAGAACAAACAACCATGTAAATACAACCCATATTTATGTTTATTTATTTTCTCATTTGTACTTTAACTATTTGCACATTGTTAACAACACTGTATATATACATAATATGACATCTGAAATGTCTTTATTCTTTTGGAACTTCTGAGTATAATGTTTACTGTTAATATTTATTGTTTATTTCACTTTTGTTTATTATCTACTTCACTTGCTTTGGCAATGTTAGCATACATGTCCCATGACAATAAAGCCTTTAAATTGAATTGAATTGAATTGAATTGAGAGAGAGAGAGAGAGAGAAGAGAGAGAGAGAGAGAGAGAGAGAGAGAGAGAGAGAGAGTGAGAGAGGATGAGGACGATGAGAGAGAGAGAGAGAATGAGAGGAGAGAGAGAGAGAGAGGAGAGAGAGAGAAAGGAAGGAGAGAGAGAGAGAGAGGAAGAGAAGAGAGAGAGAGAGAGAGAGAGAGAGAGAGAGGAGAGAGAGAGAGAGAGACGTATCACTCTGCACACCCTAATTGACAAACAAACAAAACAAAACAAAGGCAAAGTTTCTCATGTTTTGTTGATTTCAAAAAGCTTTTGACTCAATTGGCATGAGGGTCTGCTATACAAATTGATGGAAAGTGGTGTTGGGGAAAACATACGACATTATAAAATCCATGTACACAAACAACAAGTGTGCGGTTAAAATTGGCAAAAAACACACACATTTCTTTCCACAGAAGCCATGGGGGGTGAGGACAGGAATGCAGTTTTAAGCCCCACCCTAGTTCCATATATATATATATCAACGAATTGGCGAGGGCACTAGAACAGTCTGCAGCACCCGGCCTCACCCTACTAGAATCTGAAGTCAAATGTCTACTGTTTGCTGATGATCTGGTGCTTCTGTTTTCAACCAAGGAGGGCCTACAGCAGCACCTATATCTTCTGCACAGATTCTGTCAGACCTGGGCCCTGACAGTAAAATCTCAGTAAGACAAAAATAATGGTGTTCCAAAAAAAGGTCCAGTTGCCAGGACCACAAATACAAATTCCATCTAGACAACCGTTGCCCTAGAGCACACAAAAAACCATACATACCTCGGCCTAAACATTAGCGCCACAGGTAACTTCCCACAAAGCTGTGAACGATCTGAGCGACAAGGCAAGAAGGGCCTTCTATGCCATCAAAAGGAACATAAAATTTGACATACCAATTAGGATCTGGCTAAAGATACTTTAATCAGTTATACAGTGGGGAGAACAAGTATTTGATACACTGCCGATTTTGCAGGTTTTCCTACTTACAAAGCATGTAGAGGTCTGTAATTTTTATCATAGGTACACTTCAACTGTGAGAGACGGAATCTAAAAAATCCAGAAATCACATTGTATGATTCTTAAGTAATTAATTTGCATTTTATTGCATGACATAAGGATTTGATACATCAGAAAAGCAGAACTTAATATTTGGCACAGAAACCCTTTGTTTGCAATTACAGAGATCATACGTTTCCTGTAGGTCTTGACCAGGTTTGCACACACTGCAGCAGGGATTTTGGCCCACTCCTCCATACAGACCTTCTCCAGATCTTTCAGGGTTTCGGGGCTGTCACTGGGCTTTCAGCTCCCTCCAAAGATTTTCTATTGGGTTCAGGTCTGGAGACTGGCTAGGCCACTCCAGGACCTTGAGATGCTTTTTACGGAGCCACTCCTTAGTTGCCCTGGCTCTGTGTTTTGGGTCGTTGTCATGCTGGAAGACCCAGCCACGACCATCTTCAATGCTCTTACTGAGGGGAAGGAGGTTGTTGGCCAAGATCTCGCGATACATGGCCCCATCCATCCTCCCCTCAATACGGTGCAGTCGTCCTGTCCCCTTTGCAGAAAAGCATCCCCAAAGAATGATGTTTCCACCTCCATGCTTTATGGTTGGGATGGTGTTCTTGGGGTTGTACTCATCCTTCTTCTTCCTCCAAACACGGCGAGTGGAGTTTAGACCAAAAAGCTCTATTTTTGTCTCATCAGACCACATGACCTTCTCCCATTCCTCCTCTGGATCATCCAGATGGTCATTGGCAAACTTCAGACGGGCCTGGACATGCGCTGGCATGAGCAGGGGGACCTTGCGTGCGCTGCAGGCTTTTAATCCATGATGGCGTAGTGTGTTACTAATGGTTTTCTTTGAGACTGTGGTCCCAGCTCTCTTCAGGTCATTGACCAGGTCCTGCCGTGTAGTTCTGGGCTGATCCCTCACCATCCTCATAATCATTGATGCCCCACGAGGTGAGATCTTGCATGGAGCCCCAGACCGAGGGTGATTGACCGTCATCTTGAACTTCTTCCATTTTCTAATAATTGCGCCAACAGTTGTTGCCTTCTCACCAAGCTGCTTGCCTATTGTCCTGTAGCCCATCCCAGCCTTGTGCAGGTCTACAATTTTATCCCTGATGTCCTTACACAGCTCTCTGGTCTTGGCCATTGTGGAGAGGTTGGAGTCTGTTTGATTGAGTGTGTGGACAGGTGTCTTTTATACAGGTAACAAGTTCAAACAGGTGCAGTTAATACAGGTAATGAGTGGAGAACAGGAGGGCTTCTTAACAAAAAACTAACAGGTCTGTGAGAGCCGGAATTCTTACTGGTTGGTAGGTGATCAGATCCAGTCCTCAGATCCTCAAAAAATTCTACAGCTGCACCATCGAGAGCATCCTGACTGGTTGCATCACCGCCTGGTATGGCAACTGCTTGGCCTCCGACCGCAAGGCACTACAGAGGGTAGTGCGTACGGCCCAGTACATCACTGGGGCAAAGCTTCCTGCCATCCAGGACCTCTATACCAGGCGGTGTCAGAGGAAGGCCCTCAAAATTGTCAAAGACTCCAGCCACCCTAGTCATAGACTGTTCTCTCTGCTAACGCACGGCAAGCGGTACCGGAGTGCCAAGTCTAGGTCCAAAAGACTTCTCAACAGCTTCTACCCCCAAGCCATAAGACTCCTGAACAGCTAATCATGGTTACCCGGACTATTTGCACTGCCCCCCCACCCCATCCTTTTTACGCTGCTGCTACTCTGTTAAGTATTTATGCATAGTCACTTTAACTCTACCCACATGTACATATTACCTCAACTACCTCAACTAGCCGGTGCCCCCGCACATTGACTCTGCAACGATACCCCCCTGTATATATAGCCTCCCTACTGTCACTTTATTTTACTTCTGCTCTTTCTTTCTCAACACTTTTTTTGTTGTTGTTTTATTCTTACTTTTTTTGTTTAAAATAAATGCACTGTTGGTTAAGGGCTGTAAGTAAGCATTTCACTGTAATGTCTGCACCTGTTGTATTCGGCGCATGTGACCAATACAATTTGATTTGATTTGATTTGATCAAATACTTATGTCATGCAATAAAATGCAAATTAATTACTTAAAGATCATAAAATGTTTTTTTCTGGATTTTTGTTTTAGATTCTGTCTCTCACAGTTGAAGTGTACCTATGATAAAAATTACAGACCTCTACATGCTTTGTAAGTAGGAAAACCTGCAAAATCTGCAGTGTATCAAATACTTGTTCTCCCCACTGTAGAACCCATTGCCCTTTATGGTTGTGAGGTCTGGGGTCCGCTCACCAAACAAGAATTCACAAAATGGGACAAACACCAAATTGAGACTCTGCATGCAGAATTTTGCTAAAATATCCTCAGTGTACAACGAAAAACATGAAATAATGCATGCAGAGCAGAATTAGGCCGATACCCGTAATTATAAAAATCCAGAAAAGAGCCGTTAAATTCTATAACCACTTAAAAGGAAGCGATTCCCAAACCTTCCATAACAAAGCCGAAAGGTCGCTGGTTCTAATCTAAAAATCTGTCGATGTGCCCTTGAGCAAGGCACTTAACCCTAATTGCTCCTGTAAGTCGCTCTGGATAAGAGCGTCTGCTAAATGTAATACAAAAAAAAAAAAGCCATCACCTACAGAAAGATGAACTTGGAGAAGAGTCCCCTAAGTAAGCTGGTCCTGGGGCTCTGTTCACGAACACAAACAGACCCACAGAGCCCCAGGACACCAACAACAACACAATTAGACCCAACCAAATCATGAGAAAACAAAAAGAGAATTACTTGACACATTGGAAAGAATTAACAAAAAAAACGGTAGACGGGTGTTTAAAGAGGGGATAGTTGGATTATTTACTTGGATTGTTTCATCATAAATCATTATCATGTTTACACTTACCTCTCTCTCTCTCTCTCTCTCTCTCTCTCTCTCTCTCTTTCTCTCTCTCTCTCTCTCTCAATTCAATTTAAGGGCTTTATTGCTATGGGAAACGTATGTTAACATTGCCAAAGCAAGTGAAATAGATAGTAAACAAAAGTGAAATAAACAATAAATATTAACTCTCTCTCTCCCTTTCTCTCTGTCTGTCTCTCTCTCACTCTCTCTCTCTCTCTCTCTCTCTCTCTCTCTCTCTCTCTCTCTCTCTCTCTCTCTCTCTCTCTGTCTCTCTCTCAGGGCTGAGTGCAGCTAAGCTGTTGAAGGAGAAAGGTCTGAGTCCTGTGGTTCTGGAAGCTAGAGATCGGGTTGGTGGACGGACCTTCACCGTACGGGTAAGACCTATGTCAGACCAAAGGCCTGTCAAAGGCCAGTCAATGTGTAATCCTTATAAGAATCAGCTTTACATGTTGTTTATAGTGTAATCATTTTTAAGCAACTGATTTGGTTATAGATTAAAACACAATTGACCTCTGGGATTAGGATTGTCCACTGCTTGTCTGATGCTCTCTCTCTCTCTCCTTCTCTCTCCAGAATGAGCAGACTAAGTATGTTGACCTGGGTGGGGCCTACGTCGGGCCAACTCAGAATCGGATCCTCCGATTGGCTAAAGAATATGGAGTCAAGACCTACAAAGTCAACGAGGAGGAGAGGCTGGTGCATTATGTAAAGGTGTGTGTGTGCGCGCGCGTGCTGAAAACCAGTGTAGGACCAGTATTGGCCATGTCTGTCACTCAGTAACAATTGCCACTGTCCATTTGTAGCTTGTTTTTGGTCACAGGTCCAGGAATAGCTGAAGAATTGCAAAATTTACCTGGAGCTAACCCTGCAGATAGCCCTACTGGGTGATCTGAAAAGTCATAGTCAATCGATCAATAATATAATAATACCTTTAGCAAAAATGTTTATTTTCAATTTACAATCTGTAGAAACAATGAGAATAGAAATGTTCAGAACTTTTGTGAAACATCACAGTTGGAAAATATATGACAAATAGAAATCCTATATGGATGGTGTTAAGAGATAGATGGGTGGTGTTGAATGGAGCTGAAGGTTGGGACTAATAACAACAAGATAACTAATGTAAAACATACTGTGTCCATAATACGTATATAGGTTATAATTTAAGAACTTTTGTGAAAGAGCACAGTTTGAAAGATAAGGCACATAGAAGCAAACCGGATGGACATCATGAAAATGACCGGAGAGGAAGTTCAGGAGTAAAAACAAACAAAATAGAACTCTTGTAAAAGTTTGGACACACCTAATCACAACGGTATTTCTTTATTTTTACTATTTTCCACATTGTAGAATAATAGTGAAGACATCAAAACTATGAAATAATACAGATGGAATCATGTAGTAACCAGAAAAGTGTTAAACAAATCAAAATATATTTTATATTTGACATTCTTCAAATAGCCACATTTTGCCTTGATGACAGCTTTGCACACTCTTGGCATTCCATCAACCAGATTCACCTGGAATGATTTTCCAACAGTTTTGAAAGAGTTCCCACATATGCTGAGCACTTGTTGGCTGCTTTTCCTTCACTCTGCCGTCTGACTCATCCCAAACCATCTCAATTGGGTTGAGGTCGGGGGATTGTGGAGGCAAGGTCATCTGATGCAGCACTCCATCACTCTCCTTCTTGGTACAATAGCCCTTACACAGCCTAGAGGTGTGTTGGGTCACTGTCCTGTTGAAAAACAAATGATAGTCCCACTAAGCCCAAACCAGATGGGATGGCGTATCGCTTCAGAATGCTGTGGTAGCCATGCTGGTTAAGTGTGCCTTGAATTCTAAATAAATCACAGACAGTGTCACCAGCAAAGCACCCCCACACCATCACACCTCCTCCTCTATGCTTTACGGTGGGAACTACACATGCAGAGATCATCCGTTCACCCACATCGCGTCTCACAAAGACACAGCGGTTTGAACCAAAAATCTCAAATTTGGACTCCAGACTAAAGGACACATTTCCACCGGTCTAATGTCCATTGTTCGTGTTTCTTGGCCCAAGCAGGTGTCTTCTTCTTATTGGTGTCCTTTAGTAGTGGTTTCTTTGCAGCAATTCGACCATCAATGTCACGCCCTGGCTCTGGGGACTCTAGTATGTTGAGCCAGGGTGTGAGTTTTCATTTGTGTTTGTTCTGGTTTTGTATATCTATGTTGGCCAGGGTGGCTCCCAATCAGAGACGGCTGTAGCTCGTTGTCTCTGATTGGGAGTCATACTTAGGTAGCCGTTTGGCATTCATTGGTGTGGTTTCTTGTTCCGTGTTGGTTTGTGTATGTAACCAGGGACGTCACGTTTTCGTTTTGTTGTTTTGTTCGTGTGATCATCAATTAATAAATATGTTCCCATTCCACGCTGCGCCTTGGTCCTCCTCTGTTCCCGACGATCGTGACAGAAGAAACCACCATAACTGGACCAAGCAGCGTGTCCAGGAGCCAACGCCAGAGAGGACTTGGAAGCAGAAGAGCGAGAGTTGGGCAAGAACTATGGAGGCCTGGTCCACGAGGAGGAGAGACACCCAGAAAATTTTTAGGGGGGGGCTCACGCCGTGGACGACGGGGCAGCAGGAGGCCGCAATAGAGCGGTTAGTAGAGGAGGCCGCCAGGTTACGGGGGCCACTGGTCACAAAAGGGGAGGAAAGTGTAGAGGCACGGCGAGAGGTACTGGGGTGTGTTACCAGTCCGGTCCGGCCCGTTCCTGATCCCCGCGTAGGGCCAGTGGTGTGTGTCCCCAGTACGGTCCGGCCTGTTCCTGTCCCTTGTACCGAGCCTGTGGTGCGCGTCGCCAGCCCGGTCCGGCCTGTTCCTGCTCCCCGCACCCAGCCAGTGGTGCGCTGCGTCAGCCCAGCTTGGCCCGTTCCTGCTCCCCCGCACCAAGTCAGTGGTGCGCTTCGTCACCCCGGCTCGGCCCGTTCCTGCTCCCCGCACCAAGTCAGTGGTGCGCTTCGTCAGCCCGGTCCGGCCCGCTCCTGCTCCCCGCACCAAGTCAGTGGTGCGTTTCGTCAGCCCGGCTCGGCCCGTTCCTGCTCCCCACACCAAGCCAGTAGTGTGCGTCGTCAGTACGGCACAGCCCGTGCCTGTTCCACCGGTGCCTGGTTCGGCACGGGTCAGCTGCGTCACGCCGGAGCTAGAGCAATCCGCTCCACCAGTGTGCAGTCCAGCTCCGGTCAGCAGGGTCAGACCGGACCAGGGGTACTTTGGGGGGTTAGAGAGGGAGTGGGGATCATGCCCGGAGCCGGATCCGCCTCCAAGGCGGAGTGCCCACCCCGGTCCCCTCCCCTGTGGTGTTTGGTTGGCGCGGTCGGAGTCCGCACCTTTGGGGGGGGGTACTGTCACGCCCTGGCTCTGGGGACTCTAGTTATGTTGAGCCAGGGTGTGAGTTTTCATTTGTGTTTGTTTCTGGTTTTGTATATCTATGTTGGCCAGGGTGGCTCCCAATCAGAGACGGCTGTAGCTCGTTGTCTCTGATTGGGAGTCATACTTAGGTAAGCCGTTTGGCATTCATTGGTGTGGTTTCTTGTTCCGTGTTGGTTTGTGTATGTAACCAGGGACGTCACATTTTCGTTTTGTTGTTTTGTTCGTGTGATCATCAATTAATAAATATGTTCCCATTCCACGCTGCGCCTTGGTCCTCCTCTGTTCCCGACGATCGTGACAATCAAGGCCTGATTCACACAGTCCCCTCTGAACAGTTTATGTTGAGATATGTCTGTGACAACAAAAAACAAAACAATTGCCCACTGTTTTCCAGGGAGGCCTGAACAGACAGATCCATCATAGATCCATTGGTTTCTCTGAAACACTGTGGCCGCAGGGCTTTGTCCCAGCCAGTACTGACCACTTCCATTAGATAACAGATAACTTCCTGCTCTGGCTGTCTCACAATCTAATGCACAGGAAATGCACGTCTCTCTTTCATTCATGACAATGTTTGAAAGGATGGAATGCCAAATCAAATCAAATCAAATGTTAAATTTCACAAGCGCCGAAAACAACGGGTGTAGACATTACCATGAAATGCTTGCTTACGAGCCCTTCCCAACAATGCAGAGTCAATAATGAATGAAGCTATATACAGGGAGCACCAGAGCCAGATCAATGTGCAGAGGTATTTGAGGTAGATATGTACATGAAGGCAGGGTAAAGTGACTAGGCATCAGGATAGATAATAATATGGTATTTGAGATAGATATGTACATGAAGGCAGGGTAAGGTGACTAGGCATCAGGATAGATAATAATAAGGTATTTGAGGTAGATATGTATATGAAGGCAGGGTAAAGTGACTAGGCATCAGGATAGATAATAATAAGGTATTTGAGGTAGATATGTCGGGGTAAAGTGACTAGGCATCAGAATAGATAATAATAAGGTATTTGAGGTAGATATGTACATGAAGGCAGGGTAAAGTGACTAGGCATCAGGATAGATAATAATCAGGTATTTGAGGTAGATATGTACATGAAGGCAGGGTAAAGTGACTAGGCATCAGGATAGATAATAATAAGGTATTTGAGGTAGATATGTACATGAAGGCAGGGTAAAGTGACTAGGCATCAGGATATATAATAATAAGGTATTTGAGGTAGATATGTACATGAAGGCAGGGTAAAGTGACTAGGCATCAGGATAGATAATAATAAGGTATTTGAGGTAGATATGTACATGAAGGCAGGGTAAAGTGACTAGGCATCAGGATAGATAATAATAAGGTATTTGAGGTAGATATGTACATGAAGGCAGGGTAAAGTGACTAGGCATCAGGATAGATAATAATAAGGTATTTGAGGTAGATATGTACATGAAGGCAGGGTAAAGTGACTAGGCATCAGGATAGATAATAATAAGGTATTTGAGGTAGATATGTACATGAAGGCAGGGTAAAGTGACTAGGCATCAGGATAGATAATAATATGGTATAATAATATGGTCTGCAAGAGATGACAGACTAACTGTGCCTTCAAACCTCAAACCTTACCTCTAACCCTAGTTTCATGTCCACATCCCTGTTCAATCTAACCCTCAACCACAACCAGAACCCTAACCCTAGCTTCATGTCCACATCCTTGTTCAACCCTAACCCTAGCCTCAACCACAACCACGACCCTAGCTTCATGTCCACATCCCTGTTCAACCCTAACCCTAGCCTCAACCACAACCACGACTCTAGCTTCATGTCCACATCCAGGTTCAAACCTAACCCTAGCCTCAACCACAACCACGACCCTAACCCTAGCTTCATGTCCACATCCCTGTTCAACCCTAACCCTAGTCTCAACCACAACCACGACCCTAACCCTAACCCCTACTCCACATAGTTGCTCATAAGTTCTGATGACAATATGGTCCTTTCCAGCATGGCCATCTAGTGACCACCCACCCGTGCCCCCAGCCTCTCTGGAGCATTAGCAGTGAGCGTTAGCGACTGGAGATGCTAATCTCTGCCTGAAGGAGTTTTCTAATGTGGTTTCTCCTCCCCAGAGTGGCCCAGGAGAGAGGGAGGAAAGAGAGAGAGAAGAGAGAGAGAAGAGAGAGAGAAAAGAGAAAGAGAGCTGCAGCCACCCCCTTTCTCTCTCTTTCTCTCTCCCCCCTCCCTCTCTCTCTCTACCTCACGTTCTCCCTCTCCTTCCCTCTCTTTCTCTCTCTCTCTCTCTCTCTCTCTCTCTCTCTCTCTCTCTCTCTCTCTCTCTCTCCCTCTCTCCCCCCTCCCTCCCTCCCCCCTCTCTCTCTCTCTCTCTCTCTCTCCTCTCCTCCCGCCCCCCCCCCCCCTCTCTCTCGCTCTCTCTCTCTCTCTCTCTCTCTCTCTCTCTCTCTCTCTCTCTCTCTCTCTCTCTCTCTCTCTCTCTCTCTCTCTCTCTTTCTCTCCCTCTCTCTCTCCAAGATATCCCTCTATATGTTATTAAAGTAGCAGCACCATTATTCTTAACACACAGCATTCTCTACCTCCGTATTAGATTGGTCCCTCTGGCTCCAGCCTTATACCCAGGTTAACCTACTCCCCTCCACTATAAATCAATGGGCTCTCTGAACTGGTTATGGCGGCACTTCTCTTCCTGTTTCTATTGTATGGGGCTTATCTCAATACCCTTCCTGTGTGATGGGGCATGTTGAGGGAGGATGTAGCCATGCGCTGAAGCAATAAAAACATGGACTTTGGAGTCATTCACTCTCAATCACACACAATAACATGTACATACATGAGAAGACGTGCGCACGTAGGCCTGTGAACACACACTCACTAGTGCCCCCACCCCCACCACACAAACCCATCCACAGCAGCAGTAGTGAAATAGAATTCAGCAGAGTGGTCATGTGGATGATGTCACAGGGTTCCATGGCTCTCTAGTGGAAGAGCCCTTTGGCACATGACATTATTCAACGCTGCTCTACTGGGCATGCCCAGAACCACCCCTACATCTCAATAGTCTGCTTCCTTCCACATCGCCTTCCTTTTGTTATAAGGAAATGTATTTAATTAGTCTTGTACTGTATAATATTTGTGTATCTGTTATGGCCATTGAACCAGACAACAGGTATAGTTTTAAGGGACAGTGGCAGACTGCCAAATGGCAAATCTAGCCTGGTCAGTAGATATGTCTACTGTTGTTAAAGAACAGCAACAAAAGTCTGTCTAGCTTCAGTAGATGCAGATCTCAACCCTAGTCTCAATACAACCCTAACCCTAACCCTAGCTTTATCTCCACATCCCTGTTCAACCCTAACCCTAGCTTTATCTCCACATCCCTGTTCAACCCTAACCCTAGCTTTATCTCCACATCCCTGTTCAACCCTAACCCTAGCTTTATCTCCACATCCCTGTTCAACCCTAACCCTAGCTTTATCTCCACATCCCTGTTCAACCCTAACCCTAGCTTTATCTCCACATCCCTGTTCAACCCTAACCCTAGCTTTATCTCCATATCCCTGTTCAACCCTAACCCTAGCTTTATCTCCACATCCCTGTTCAACCCTAACCCTAGCTTTATCTCCACATCCCTGTTCAACCCTAACCCTAGCTTTATCTCCACATCCCTGTTCAACCCTAACCCTAGCTTTATCTCCACATCCCTGTTCAACCCTAACCCTAGCTTTATCTCCACATCCTGTTCAACCCTAACCCTAGCTTTATCTCCACATCCCTGTTCAACCCTAACCCTAGCTTTATCTCCACATCCCTGTTCAACCCTAACCCTAGCTTTATCTCCACATCCCTGTTCAAACCTAACCCTAACCCTAGCTTTATCTCCACATCCCTGTTCAACCCTAACTCTAGCGTTTTGGAAATAAATTCTTAATTTATACCCAACATGCCTCTTTTCTCTGTAACACATGTCCTTTCCCAAGACATCACACATGATAAATTAGATGAGAGATGTTGTAATCGCTAGCTAACAGATGTTAGCTGTACGTTTGGACAATGCCTGGGCTAATGACAGTGGGTGGCTTGCATTGGCCTAGCATTAGCGGCTAGGGGTATATTTAGCTCTCTCTCTGCCAATGTGATGGGAGTAATGAAGTGACATAATTTTACTGAGAAAGACGTTGCCTGCCAGCACAGCATTAAGAACAAATTAGAGAGGGAGAGGGCAAAAGAAGGAGAGAGAGAGAAAGAGAGAGAGAGCCTGTTGGTGTCAGCCTTGATGCACTGGTACCTCTTGCCGTGCGGCAGCAGAGAAAATAGTCTATGGCTTGGGTGGTTGGAGTCTTGCTGACGTTGAGGGAGAGGTTGTTGCTCCGGCCCCACACTGCCAGGTCACTGACCTCCCTGTAGGCTGACTCATCGTCGCCGGTGATCAGGCCTACCACAGTCGTGTTATCAGCGAACTTGATAATGGTGTTGGAGTCGTGCATGGCCACGCAGTCGTGGGTGAACAGGGAGTACAGGAGGGGACTAAGCACACACCCCTGTGGGGCCCCTGTGTTGAGGGTCAGCGTGGCGGAGGTGATGTTGCCTACCCTCACCACTTGGGGCCGGCCCATCAGGAAGTCCAGGATCCAGTTGCAGAGGGAGGTGTTCAGAACCAGAGTTCTAACTTTGGTGACGAGCTTGGAGGGGACAATGGTGTTGAATGCTGTGCTGTAGTCAATGAACAGCATTCTCAAATAGGTATTCCTCTTATCTATGTGGGTGAGGGCAGTGTGGAGAGCAATTGAGATTGCGTCGTCAATGGATCTGTTGGGGCGGTATGCAAATTGGAGTGGGTCTGGGATGGTGGAGTTAATGTGTGCCATAACCAGCCTCTGAAAGCACTTCATGATTACAGAAGTGAGTGCTACAGGGTGATAGTCATTGTGGCATGAATTCTTAGGAACAGTAATGATTGTGGTCATCTTAAAATATGTGGGGATTACAGACTGGGACAAGGAGAGGTTGAAAATTACAGTGAATATGCCTAGCCAGCTGTTCTGCGCATGCGCTGAGAACACACCCTGGAATACCTATGGGGCCCGCGGCCTTGCGGTTGTTGACCTGATTAAAGACCCTTCTCACGTCGGCCTCATAGAGCGAGATCACCAAATCCTCTGGGTCGCTGACAGCCCTCACAGAGAGAGAGAGAGAGAGAGAGAGAGAGAGAGAGAGAGAGAGAGAGAGAAGAGAGAGAGAGAGAGAGAGAGAGAGAGAGGAGAGAGAGAGAGAGAGAGAAGAGAGAGAGAGAGAGAGAGAGAGAGAGAGAGAGAGAGAGAGAGAGAGAGAGAGAGAGAGAGAGAGAAGAGAGAGAGAGAGAGAGAGAGAGAGAGAGAGAGAGAGAGAGAGAGAGAGAGAGAGAGAGAGAGAGAGAGAGAGAGAGAGAGCGAGAGAGAGAGAGCGAGAGCGAGAGCGAGAGAGAGAGAGAGAGAGAGAGAGAGAGAGAGAGAGAGAGAGAGTAAAAGAGAGAGAGAGAAATTATAGAACTAGCTACACTAACAAAGCATTAATGATAGCCTTTGATTACACTGCCTGTGAGTCCATCAGAGAGTCTATCAGAGAACTAATAACCATCTGCCTTTTATACATGTACTTTACGCTGAGTTCTTCAGCTCTATTATTGTATGTCCTGAGTGTAGGCGCTAAGTAGCTTTGGAAAGTAGACTGTAGATATTGTGAGCAAAATTTAATTTAAAATGAAATGGGCTCAGATTGGGCTTCCAGCTCCGAGAACAACTGTGAAAGAACGTTATAAGACGAGTGCAGTTCTTGAGAAGCATGTACGAAGAATGTCTTTCATAAAACTTTAACGTAAAAAGGCCAAGTTCAAGTCTTTGACTGTTTACAGGAATGACATGAATTATATAGGAAATGCATTAGTCTTTGAGTTTCATGAAAAACTCTGAGAGAGTCTTTGAGAGAGTTTTTGAAAGAGTTTGATTTTGCAGACATTAATTTACTCTTTCAAGGAACAACATATTGCACATTTCAAAGGATACAAAGTAGCTGTTAATAAAAATATGCTTTCATATTCAGGGTAAATGTATGTATATTTTCTAAGTACCTGATATCAGGACTAAGTATATAGGACTACAGTGTAAGGACTATAGGACACACTATACCACACTATATGACACTACACCACACTATACTACACTATACTGCACTATACTGCACTATACCACACTATACACAATATACCACACTATACCACACTATACTACACTATACCACACTATACTACCCTATACTACACTATACCACACTATACAACACTATACAACACTATACAACACTATACAACACTACACTCCCCTACACCCCACTATACCACACTATACTGCACTACACCACACTATATTACACTATACCACACTACATCACACATACTACACCATATTACACTATACTACACTATACTACACTATACTATACTACAATATACTACACTATACTACACTATACTACACTACACCCCACTACACCACACTACACCACACTATACTACACTATACTACACTACACTACACATACTACACTATACTACAATATACAACACTATACTACACTATACTACACTGCACCACACTATACTGCAATATACTACACTATACTACACTATACTACACTATACTCACTATACTACACTATACTACATTACACTACACTGCACTACACCATACTATACTACACCATACTACACTACACTACACTATACTATACTATACTATAATATACTATACTATACTATACTGCACAACACTACACATTAGCCAGAGTTAGCCAATCAAGGTCCAGCCATCCAGACAATTGCCAACCTATTGTGTAATTAGGGATAGGGTCCGCACTAGCTGCTAATCAGCTTTACTATTAGCGAGTGCTAATACTAATCCAAAAGGCCAAGCCTAATTCCTCATATCAGCAAACTACTGCCTTACACTGTCTATCAGCTACCTGCTGCAACCTCAGCACTGCTTTGATTTAATGCCTGAGGAATCGCTATCAGAAATTGAGAAAGAGGCCACCCACTGGGCACAGACATCATTTCAACATCTAGTTTTGATTTACATTTTGTTGAGTTGTCAACTAATGTGAATTCAACGTGAAATCAACAAAACATGTCATTGGATTTAGGTTAAAAGTTGGGTTGAAAACAAACAACATTTCCTTTACGTTGATGACTTTTTGCTAATCCAATCAGTTTTCCACGTTGATTCACAATGTCATCACATCAACATTTTTGTTGAAATGATGTGGAAACATTGTTGATTCAACCAGTTTTTCCCCAGTGGGCAGTAATTATGAAATTGATATGGGGACCTTTTTTAACTACAGTTGCTAATAGGCTAATGGTTAATGATAAATCGCTATCAGATATTGAGAAACAGTGAACGGCTTTGATGTCATGCCCGTTATTTCATCATCATTTTCAGTGTAGTCATGGTGACCTGTATTCATTGGACTGATAAAATAGTTCCTAGAGCACACACTGAGAGACGTTAAAAACTACCACGCCTGTTTAAAGCTACCACGCCTGTTTAAAGCTACCACGCCTGTTTAAAGCTACCACGCCTGTTTAAAGCTACCACGCCTGTTTAAAACTACCACGCCTGTTTAAAACTACCACGCCTGTTTAAAACTACCACGCCTGTTTAAAGCTACCACGCCTGTTTAAAGCTACCACGCCTGTTTAAAGCTACCACGCCTGTTTAAAACTACCACGCCTGTTTAAAACTACCACACCTGTTTAAAAGTATACTTTAACATAACACAACAATGTACTGTACTGCATATATTATTAAGGCAGCTCCCCGCACCTCATTGATTCAGACGGGTTGGGTTAAATGCGGAAAACATATTTTGGTTGAATGCATTCAGTTGTACAACTGACTAGATATCCCCCTTACCCTTCCCTTGTGGTTTCCATTCTGCGAGGTTCACTTTCTGCTCTGTAGCAAATTCCCAACAGATGCTGTGATGCATCCTCCTCCTCCTCCTCTTTCCTCCTCCTCTCCTCTTTCCTCCGTTTCCATGGTGACAGACATGTTGCTCTCCACAGCGCCGGGCAATCCTCAGCACTGTGGCTAATGCGTTTTCAGACACTCTGTCTCTCCTTCCCTCCTTCTCTCTCTCTCACTCACTCTCTCTCTCTCACTCACATTCACTATATACAGTATATGCGCTGTCTTGCATGCATGCGTCTGTGACTGTGTGTATGTGTGTGTGTGTGCGTGCGTGCGTGCGTGCGTGCGTGCGTGTGTGTGTGTGTGTAGGTGCGTGCATGCATGTGTGCATGTGGGTGCGTGCATGTGTGTGTGCGTGCGTGCGTGTGGGTGTGTGCGTGTGACACATCTGTCATCCAGGGTATGAAATAACCCCAGTCAGGACCTTCAGACCGACCCATTTAACTGTCAACCTAGGTACTTTACACCAGTTATGTAAGAGTAACACACACACACACACACATTATCCCCCAGTGCACTTGCAGTTAAATGCACTGATATGGCTTTCCCAGCCCATTTGCTAAAGCCACACGCCCCCTTGGAAATAAAGCACAGATAAAGTACTATTCAATCTGTATCGCTGAAGCGTGATAAAAATGTAAAGGTAATTTCAGAATGAGCTGACATATGCAGCGTTTACCGTGAATGCAGTCTCCGCTAAAGCGGGAACATTGCCTTTTACATTTCAATCACTGTCACGACTTCGGCCGAGGCTGCCTCCCCTCCTTGTTCGGGCAGGCTTCGGCGTTCGTCGTCACGGGCTTACTAACCACTGCCGCCCCAATCATCATCACAATTGTCTTGTCTTGTCAATCACACACACCTGGTTCCTATCCCCTAATTAGTCTGTGTATAAGTGTTCCCTCTGCCCCCTTGTCCTTGTGGGTGATTGTTATTTGTGAGAGTAGTGGAGCTTGGTGGAGCTACTCGTACCTATTGTTGCCAGGGTAGATTTTCCCCTGTGCCTATGTATTCTTGGATATCCATTACAGTGTATTTGCCTGGGATGATAGTTTCACCTGTGCCTGTTTCGTTGAGTGCTATTTGAGCGCATTTGTGTGTCTACGAAGGGATAAACTCTGTATTCTGTATTGGATTACCCTCCTGCGCCTGACTCCTTTCCATCACACTCATCACAATCACGCTGTAACGCTGAACTTCCACGATACGGATTGAATAGAGCCCTTAGGATTCTTAACTCCAAATACAGCTTTTTCATTCACAGTGAAGGTGTCAGTGACAGGCTTCCAGGATGTGACATCCTACAAGATTACCAGTGCAAAGCTAGCCTGGATAAACCACACTGAGTTCTGCACTCACCATTCACTTCAACAACAGTCAAACGTAGGGAAATCAGTTGGATGCCAGGCTAGTAGGGAGGGGGGTATGACATGAACTTGATACCTTTGACACCTCCCACTACCAGTGACCACATTTAGAACCCTGTAGGGGTTGAGAAATAGTGTGAGCGTGAGAGAGGAGAGAATCTAATCTGCTTTGCTGAACTTGCAATCAGCTGCTATCTATGATCTGCGGTGAAACATTAAGCAAGCTGGCGTATGCTGGTCATCCTCCATGGGAGCTAGCTACACGGCTCCCTCTGTCAGGGAGCAGGCAGGAGATCAATGTCTAGTTCAGTTCAAAAGGTAGACTTGACCGGAAATGTCAGATGAACTGAGACGTTTGCAAAAGATTGCATTCTTAGTTCACTATTAGGAGTCTTCAATGTATAGTTGATGACGATGAAGGGGATGCTGTTACTGCAGATGTGATTACGTTCCAAGTCACTTCCACCTAAAAGCTCAAAGAGTCTGGTGGATCAACGCGTCAGACTTGGCCTTCGCTAAAATTAAATGATGACAAATATAGAATTCTACACTCCCACTAAGGCCGACTTTGTATCGTTGATGTCCCAGGCTTGTATACGCTGCTCGCAATAAATAGCCGAGGTTACTGCTGCTACTGATGATTAGGAGGATGATGGTGTTAGTGATTATGAAAATGATGATGAATGATGGAAGATGACGATAACTAACCCTTCCATGTTGTGGTGGCAGAATTCGGGGTGAGCTGTTGTAACTTCTTAAGGGATATGTTCTGTGTTGGACTGTGATGTTATGCCTTTCATAGACTCCTGGGATGTCTGAGCCCTGACACAAGGCCGTTGTGTTCTGGAACTGCTGCTTGTATAAAATAACTGTTGTGTAAACAATATGATTGTATTATTACCTCTCACTATACAGTGAGGGGAAAAAAAGTATTTGATCCCATGCTGATTTTGTACGTTTGCCCACTGACAAAGAAATTATCAGTCTATAATTTTAATGGTAGGTTTATTTGAACAGTGAGAGACAGAATAACAAAAAAATTATCCAGAAAAACGCATGTCAAAAATGTTATAAATTGTTTTGCATTTTAATGAGGGAAATAAGTATTTGACCCCTCTGCAAAACATGACTTAGTACTTGGTGGCAAAACCCTTGTTGGCAATCATAGAGGTCAGACGTTTCTTGTAGTTGGCCACCAGGTTTGCACACATCTCAGGAGGGATTTTGTCCCACTCCTCTTTGCAGATCTTCTCCAAGTCATTAAGGTTTTGAGCCTGACATTTGGCAACTTGAACCTTCAGCTCCCTCCACAGATTGTCTATGGGATTAAGGTCTGGAGACTGGCTAGGCCACTCCAGGACCTTAATGTGCTTCTTCTTGAGCCACTCCTTTGCTGCCTTGGCCGTGTGTTTTGGGTCATTGTCATGCTGGAATACCCATCCACGACCCATTTTCAATGCCCTGGCTGAGGGAAGTTGGTTCTCACCCAAGATTTGACGGTACATTGCCCCGTCCATCGTCCCTTTGATGCGGTGAAGTTGTCCTGTCCCCTTAGCAGAAAAACACCCCCAAAGCATGTTTCCACTTCCATGTTTGACGGTGGGGATGGTGTTCTTGGGGTCATAGGCATTCCTCCTCCTCCCAACATGGCGAGTTGAGTTGATGCCAAAGAGCTCGATTTTGGTCTCATCTGACCACAACACTTTCACCCAGTTCTCCTCTGAATCATTCAGATGTTCATTGGCAAACTTCAGACGTGCCTGTATATGTGCTTTGTTGAGCAGGGGGACCTTGCGGGCGCTGCAGGATTTCAGTCCTTCACGGCGTAGTGTGTTACCAATTGTTTTCTTGGTGACTACGGTCCCAGCTGCCTTGAGATCATTGAGTGTAGTTCTGGGCTGATTCCTCACCGTTCTCATGATCATTGCAACTCCACGAGGTGAGATCTTGCATGGAGCCCCAGGCCGAGGGAGATTGACAGTTCTTTTGTGTTTCTTCCATTTGCGAATAATCGCACCAACTGTTGTCACCTTCTCACCAAGCTGCTTGGCGATGGTCTTGTAGCCCATTCCAGCCTTGTGTAGGTCTACAATATTGTCCCTGACATCCTTTGAGAGCTCTTTGGTCTTGGCCATGGTGGAGAGTTTGTAATCTGATTGATTGATTGCTTCTGTGGACAGGTGTCTTTTATACAGGTAACAAGCTGAGATTAGGAGCACTCCCTTTAAGAGTGTGCTCCTAATCTCAGCTCGTTACCTGTATAAAAGACACCTGGGAGCCAGAAATCTTTCTGATTGAGAGGGGGTCAAATACTTATTTCCCTCATTAAAATGTAAATCAATTTATAACATTTTTGACATGCGTTTTTCTGGATTTTTTTGTTGTTATTCTGTCTCTCACTGTTCAAATAAACCTACCATTAAAATTATAGACTGATCATTTCTTTGTCAGTGGGCACACGTAGAAAATCAGCAGGGGATCAAATACTTTTTTCCTTCACTGTATAAGGGACATGTAACTATTCACTCTTTGAGTTCTTCCCTGTGAAGAGATAGATCTCCACTGCAGCTGCTTGATTAAAGTTTGTTCTATTATACAATTAAATAGTATCTGCCTTAATCTTTGGATCTAATTTTCCACAACATTATGTTGTCCCACGTTGTGTCGTACAGGGGAAGTCCTACCCGTTCACAGGCTCCTTTCCCCCCATGTGGAACCCATTCGCCCTGATGGACTACAACAACCTGTGGAGGAAGATGGACGAGATGGGCAGCGAGGTAAACACTCTCTCTCCCCCTTCTCTCTCTCTCTCTCTCTCTCTCTCTCTCTCTCTCTCTCTCTCTCTCTCTCTCTCTCTCTCTCTCTCTCTCTCTCTCTCTCTCTCTCTCTCTCTCTCTCTCTCTCTCTCTCTCTCTCTCTCTCTCTCTAGTAATACACTCAGCATCTTTATCGCTCTCTATGCCGGGCAGCCATCCCCTCCACAACCCCTTGACCAATCAACCCCTACTTCTGACACTGCTTGATGCTCCCACCCTCATAGTGTGTGTTTGTTCTAGATCCCCAGAGAGGCTCCCTGGAGGGCTCCCCATGCTGAGGAGTGGGACAAGATGACCATGAAGCAACTCTTTGAGAAGATCTGCTGGACCAGGTGATGCACTACACTCGTTTTACAATACACTCAGGACCATTCAACCCAATGCAGCATGATTTAGTAATGTAAAATTGGTCATAGTCATTGTAATTGAGTTCTTACGTGTGAGTGTATGTGTGTGTGTGTGTGTGTGTGTGTGTGTGTGTGTGTGTGTGTGTGTGTGTGTGTGTGTGTGTGTGTGTGTGTGTGTCTGTGCAACCCCCTCTCCCCACAGTTCTGCGAGGCGGTTCGCCACTCTGTTTGTGAACGTGAATGTGACCTCTGAACCCCACGAGGTGTCTGCCCTGTGGTTCCTCTGGTACGTCAAGCAGTGCGGAGGGACCATGAGGATCTTCTCCACCACCAATGGAGGACAGGTACTGTACACACCTGGCTGGCTGCCTGTCTGGCTGGCTGACTGTCTGTCTGCCTGTCTGACTGACTGTCTGTCTTTCTGGCTGACTGACTGTCTGTCTTTCTGGCTGACTGACTGTCTGTCTGTCTGCCTGTCTGTCTGACTGACTGTCTGTCTTTCTGGCTGACTGACTGTCTGTCTGTCTGCCTGTCTGTCTGACTGACTGTCTGTCTTTCTGGCTGACTGACTGTCTGTCTGCCTGTCTGGCTGTCTCTCTAACCCTGGGGACTGGCTCTTTCATATCTATACGGGGTCCTAGCATGGCTCTCAGAAATCAGAATGAGGAGAAGTTTGCAATGACATCTTTATTTATTTAACCTTTATTTAACCAGGTAAGCCAGTTGAGAACAAGTTCTCATTTACAGCTGCGACCTGGCCAAGTTAAAGCAAAGCAGTGCGATAAAAACAACAACACAGAGTTACATATGGGGTAAAACAAAAACATAAAGTCAAAAATACAACTGGGCAAGTTGCAGTAGAGGGTGCAGAGCTGGTGGCCGGGGTAGTGGTAGCCAGGTGGAAAGCATGGCCAGCCGTAGCAAAATGCTTGTTGAAATTCTCGATTATTGTAGATTTATCGGTGGTGGTAGTGTTTCCTAGCCTCAGTGCAGTGGGCAGCTGGGAGGAGGTGCTCTTATTCTCCATGGACTTTACAGTGTCCCAAAACTTTTTTGGAGTTAGTGCTACAGGATGCAAATTTCTGTTTGAAAAAGCTAGCCTTTGCTTTCCTAACTGCTTGGGTATATTGGTTCCTAACTTCCCTGAAAATAAGGTAAGCCGTATTTTTGGCTTTGGTTCTAGGTTTGCTGAGCTGACCCAGGAGCCTTTGAACTGAGCTCAATAAACTATCCTCCATGTTAGCACAAAACATTCCACAACGATTACATTCTCATTTGGATCCTACTTAGATTGTAACTAACATTAAACCTCTGGTCCATCCTTCAACCCTCCAAATTAGCCTTTTTAGTTCCCTGCTCCCTCATTTAGTGGCATAATCCGTCCCTCCACATGTCTGTTCCTGGTCGTTCCCTGCTCCTTCATTTAGGAACATAATCCCTCCCTCCACATGTCTGTTCCTGGTCGTTCCCTGCTGCCTCATTTAGAGGCATAATCCGTCCCTCCACATGTCTGTTCCTGGTCGTTCCCTGCTCCTTCATTTAGGAACATAATCCCTCCCTCCACATGTCTGTTCCTGGTCGTTCCCTGCTCTCTCATTTAGGAACATAATCCGTCTCTCCACATGTCTGTTCCTGGTCGTTCCCTGCTCCTTCATTTAGGAACATAATCCCTCCCTCCACATGTCTGTTCCTGGTCGTTCCCTGCTCCTTCATTTAGGAACATAATCCGTCCCTCCACATGTCTGTTCCTGGTCGTTCCCTGCTCCTTCATTTAGGAACATAATCCCTCCCTCCACATGTCTGTTCCTGGTCGTTCCCTGCTCCTTCATTTAGGAACATAATCCGTCCCTCCACATGTCTGTTCCTGGTCGTTCCCTGCTCCTTCATTTAGGAACATAATCCCTCCCTCCACATGTCTGTTCCTGGTCGTTCCCTGCTCCTTCATTTAGGAACATAATCCCTCCCTCCACATGTCTGTTCCTGGTCGTTCCCTGCTCCTTCATTTAGGAACATAATCCGTCTCTCCACATGTCTGTTCCTGGTCGTTCCCTGCTCCTTCATTTAGGAACATAATCCCTCCCTCTACATGTCTGTTCCTGGTCGTTCCCTGCTCCTTCATTTAGAGACATAATCCCTCCCTCCACATGTCTGTTCCTGGTCGTTCCCTGCTCCTTCATTTAGGAACATAATCCCTCCCTCTACATGTCTGTTCCTGGTCGTTCCCTGCTCCTTCATTTAGAGACATAATCCCTCCCTCCACATGTCTGTTCCTGGTCGTTCCCTGCTCTCTCATTTAGAGACATAATCCGTCCCTCCACATGGCTGTTCCTGGTCGTTCCCTGCTCCTTCATTTAGTGGCATAATCCATCCCTCCACATGGCTGTTATTCAGAGCCCAGGGAGAGACTATTCTTCTTGTTTACTTTGGAATGCTTAGTGGCCCCATTGCCTAGGTGACGGCGGATTGGGACTTTGGGGTAATTAGAGGATGTTGTTGTGAGGTCGTCCACTTTCATTTCCTGTTTGGTCTGCCTGCTCTCCGGCTCCGGTGTTGACAGAAGATCCAGTTCTGTGTCCAAGATCTGAGTCCAGACTCAATGTATGTAATGTATTGATTCAATGTGTTGCTTTACCAGGTAGAGCAATAGAAAAACATGTGGACGCTAAAGTTTGTCATGAGTTGATATATGAGCATTAGCTCTCAAGCGTGTGCTTTGCCCTTTTGAGGTCGATTGCAATGCTTACTTGCATATGAGATTGTACTGCATTTACAGTGGGGTCTGAAAGTATTGGCACCATTGATAAAGATGAGCAAAAATGACTGTATAAAATAAATAATTCAAATACTGAGCAAAATTGTATGCTCAAAAATTATATTATTTTATACTAATACAATTGCTCAGAGAAGAGATTTTGTTTAAAAATAATACTATTTTTCTCAAAAAGGTAGGGGTCAAAGTTATTGACCCTGTTTTCTATACCTTTTAATACCTGACCTTGCGATGATAACGGCACTGAGACTTTATCTAAAATATTTTATGAGTTGGAGAACACATTGGAAGGGACATTAGACCATTCCTCCATATTCCTCCCTCCCCCGTACACTATCACACCACAAGCACAGAGCCACATCTCACAGTCGTGTGATTCGTTAAAATTAAATGATGCAAATACTTTACTCAGTAGGCCACGCCCACTAAGGCCAACTTTGAGTTGTTGATATCCCAGGCCTATATTCGCTGTGCATAATAACCTGGGATGAGGTTATATCCTCACACATCTTTGCTTACAATCATATCATGAGTAACCTGATTAATTGCTCACACATAACTTAGAATGGTCTAAACTCTAAAGGTGTTTTCGATCTTTCTCTGCACCTCAGATCGCACAGGAAACAGGAGTTCTCAGAGGCCTCAACTCGTGACAATCCAACCATAAACTGGCTCAAGATGCTGCATTTCACACTGTACCGGACAACATGACAAAGTAGCAGATGTTTAAATGTTCACATTGTTCAACTGAAAGTTGTATCAGTTTCATATCAACTAAAGTCTGTAAGGATGCATGTATACGCAATTCAGAATGACTATATAATCTTGAGAATCAGAAGAATAATTTGCCTTTTGAGCCATTTAACCTTTGAGCCATTTAACCTTTGAGCCATTTATCCTTTGAGCCGTTATGGCTTTGAACCATTTGGGTTTTTTAGCCACTGCTTTTGACACCAAACTGAAGGAGGAAATGCCATGCTAGTCATGTTGTACTATGTCCTTGCATCTGAGATGTAACTTGCTCTTGCATCTTGCATATTGAATGTAAATACATGTACCCAGAAGAATTCTGTATTAAATGTGTTACTTCGGCCACACTATGGCCTCGAGTCTCCTCCCTCTCCAGCCAAGTCAATTTTTCAGAAATGATGGGTCTACAAAGGTCAGCTGAGGGAAGTTTACACTAACCAGGACTCAGCGTTGTGTACATTGTAATGAGGCCTTGCCAAGACCCACTCTCACTTTCCAATACACCCCCCTGCCTGACTGGTTCCAGTCCAATACACCCCCCTGCCTGACTGGTTCCAGTCCAATCCACCCCCCTGCCTGACTGGTTCCAGTCCAATCCACCCCCCTGCCTGACTGGTTCCAGTCCAATACACCCCCCTGCCTGACTGGTTCCAGTCCAATCCACCCCCCTGCCTGACTGGTTCCAGTCCAATACACCCCCCTGCCTGACTGGTTCCAGTCCAATACACCCCCCTGCCTGACTGGTTCCAGTCCAATCCACCCCCCTGCCTGACTGGTTCCAGTCCAATACACCCCCCTGCCTGACTGGTTCCAGTCCAATCTACCCCCCTGCCTGACTGGTTCCAGTCCAATCCACCCCCCTGCCTGACTGGTTCCAGTCCAATACACCCCCCTGCCTGACTGGTTCCAGTCCAATACACCCCCCTGCCTGACTGGTTCCAGTCCACATCCTGCATGTTGTTGTACTGAAGTATCCTAAAGCCAGCTTAAAGGGGCCACCGCCCAAATGTACAACTACAGTTGACCCCAGAAGCATCAATCAGCTGTCCCAGGGGGTCTGGCTGTCTTACAATGAGTTTGAGGTATTTTTCCTGGAGGCAGAAGATGGAACAGAATAGCTAGTTTATTACTCATATGGTGTAAATCTGGCACTGATGCAAACACTTTCACACTCTCAGCCCGTAGAGAATACTAAATCTTACACTGTGAATCTTGTCAAAAGTAATGTACTACAGTGATAGTGAATGGAGTAAAATTTGATATTTGTCCTAGCATTGCGACTTTATTGTCCACTGTGACATAAATGCTTGTTTTGCTGTCTTGTGTTTTTTCCCAACCCTCTGGACATCACACAATACACAACACACAGATGAGAGACTGGAAGCAGCACACGGTCAGCCGCAGAGCAGTGCCCTCCTGGAGCAGGTCTTTTTAGCATGGCATGTATCTGATGGATATGACTGATGATACTGTATTTGCATTTCAGGAGAGGAAGTTTGTGGGCGGTTCCAGCCAGATCAGTGAGTGTATGGCCAAAGAGCTGGGTGAGCGGGTCAAGATGGAGTCTCCTGTCTACAAGATCGACCAGACAGGGGACATGGTCGAGGTCGAGACGCTCAACAAGGAAACATACAAGGTGAGTGAGAGAGCAACCATCTCCAATCCATCATCAACATGTTGATGATGTCGTCAGACCACATTCACTGAGCAGGAGCCTACTGATTTCAGGTTGTGCCTATGCTGCCATCTAGAGCTTGTTTGTTCATAATACGTGACACCTCATGATGAGGCCCATGTTGTGACTACTGTGCATTTGCATTCTAGAACTCCTGGAACAATCTAGGAATCATTTATTCAGCCATACAACTCACTGAGCTTACAGAGCCCCTTAGACATTCATGTTTGCCCGTCAGTAAACTCCTATAGCTTTTGACAGTGTGTGCGTGCGTGTGTTCGCGTGTTTGTGCGCGTGCGTGTGTGTGTAAGCCAGAGTGGATTGTTGTCAGTAAGCTGGTCCTCATCTCTCTGTCCAGGCCACATCCTCTTCACCCAGATAAAACCCATTAAACAGTACCATAGAGCTGCTTAGCCACCAGGGGTGGACTGGGGAGATACACACTACCCACTGGGCACAGACCTCAAGTCAATGTCTATTCCACGTTGGTTCAATGTAATTTCATTGAAATGACATGGAAACAATGTCGATTCAACCAGTGTGTGCCCAGGCCTCAACTCTTGTGTTTTGTTTCTCCCAGGCCAAGTATGTGATTGTGGCAACCCCTCCTGGTCTGAACCTGAAGATGCACTTTAACCCCGAGCTGCCCCCGCTCAGAAACCAGTTGATCCACAGAGTCCCCATGGGCTCTGTCATCAAATGTATGGTCTACTACAGAGAAAACTTCTGGAGGAAGAAAGGTAACAAGGGAGGGAGGGAGGGAGGGTCCATGGGCTCTGTCATCAAATATGTGGTGTACTACAGAGAGAACTTGAGTGATAATCTCCTCTCCTCTCCTCCTCATACCTGATCCTCCTTCTCCTCTCCTCTCCTCCGTCTATTGATCCTCTCTCTCCTCTCTTCCTGTCCTCCTCCTCTCCTGTATCTCTCTCCTCTCTTCCTGTCCTCCTCCTCTCCTGTATCTTTCTCTTCCCTCTCTCTCAGGGTACTGTGGCACTATGGTGATCGAGGAGGAAGAGGCCCCCATTGGCTTGACTCTGGATGACACGAAGCCTGATGGGACTGTGCCCGCCATTATGGGGTAAACACAGAACTTTAGTTTCCTGCATCCCAACATGATTACCCATAGAGAATGAGAAACTGTGGTTTACTTAGTGGTATTACTGTAACTGTATTTCTCCTGTTCCTATGGCTTAGCTTCATCCTGGCCCGCAAGTGCAGGAAGCTATGTGGACTGACCAAGGAGGAGAGGTAAACATCTGTCTGGCTGTTTCTCATGTTCAGTACCTACAGTGTGTTTTAC
>NC_140003.1:41278390-41355890 GCF_964263955.1 Coregonus lavaretus | reverse complement strand
CTAACCCCCAGCCTGATATGAGTACTAACACCCAGCCTGATATGAGTACTAACCCCCAGCCTGATATGAGTACTAACCCCCAGCCTGATATGAGTACTAACACCCAGCCTGATATGAGTACTAACCCCCAGCCTGATATGAGTACTAACCCCCAGCCTGATATGAGTACTAACCCCCAGCCTGATATGAGTACTAACCCCCAACCTGATATGAGTACTAACCCCCAGCCTGATATGAGTACTAACACCCAGCCTGATATGAGTACTAACCCCCAGTCTGATATGAGTACTAACCACCAGCCCGATATGAGTACTAACCCCCAGCCTGATATGAGTACTAACACCCAGCCTGATATGAGTACTAACCCCCAGCCTGATATGAGTACTAACCCCCAGTCTGATATGAGTACTAACCACCAGCCCGATATGAGTACTAACCCCCAGCCTGATATGAGTACTAACACCCAGCCTGATATGAGTACTAACCCCCAGCCCGATATGAGTACTAACCCCCAGCCTGATATGAGTACTAACACCCAGCCTGATATGAGTACTAACCCCCAGCCTGATATGAGTACTAACCCCCAGCCTGATATGAGTACTAACCTCAAGCCCTCTCTGTCCCAGCCTGTGCACTATGAGGAGAAGAACTGGTGTGAGGAGGAATATTCTGGAGGCTGCTACACTGCTTACTTCCCCCCTGGTATACTCACCCAGTACGGCAAGTAAGTAACAGACACACACACACACACACACACACACACACACACACACACACACACACACACACACACACACACACACACACACACACACACACTGTGTGACCTCATCTAACCTTTATACCTCCCCTCCTCCCTCCTCTCCTCCTCCCTCCTCCTCTCCTCCTCCCTCCTCCTCACCTCCTCCCTCCTCACCTCCTCCCTCCTCACCTCCTCCCCTCCTCCCCTCCTCACCTCCTCCCTCCTCCCCTCCTCCCCTCCTCCCCTCCTCCCTCCTCCCCTCCTCCCTCCTCTCCTCCTCCCTCCTCCCCTCCTCCCCTCCTCCCTCCTCACCTCCTCCCTCCTCCCCTCCGCCCTCCTCACCTCCTCACTCCTCCCCTCCTCCCTCCTCACCTCCTCCCTCCTCCCCCCCTCCCCTCCGCCCTCCTCCCCTCCTCCCCTCCTCACCTCCTCCCTCCTCCCCTCCTCCCTCTTCTCCTCTTCCCTCCTCTCCTCCTCCCCTCCTCCCTCCTCTCCTCCTCCCTCCCTATTTGTGTAGGGTTCTCAGGGAGCCAGTAGGCAGACTGTACTTTGCAGGAACAGAGACAGCTACTGAGTGGAGTGGCTACATGGAGGGGGCTGTACAGGCTGGGGAGAGGGCCGCCAGAGAGGTGAGAGCCTTCACAGTATAATAATAATAATACAAGTAATAATAATAATAATAATAATAATAATACATATATTTATTTCATATACCCCTCCGCCCCCCCCCCCAAAAAAAAAAAAACATGTACATAAGTTACAAAGAAATTGTGGTACACATGGTCTTGTGTATTGTTTTAGTATTGTAAATGAAATCATTGTTGTTCCAGGTCATGTGTGAAATGGGCAATATTCCTCAGAGTCAGGTCTGGCAAACAGAGCCTGAGTCAGTGGTAAGGATTCAATGCAACCCAAAACAATAGATACTTAATAAGTCACATACCAAACTCATTTGGATCAAAATGTAAAGTATCTAAAGAACATTAGAGAACGTAGACCTAACTTAGTGCCCCCCTAAATCTCTCCCCCCATCTCCTCTCTCCCTCTCTCTCTCTCGCTCTCTCTAACAGGAAGTCCCAGCACTCCCGTTCGTCACCACCTTCTGGGAGCGAAACCTTCCATCTGTGGGCGGGTTCATCAACTTCCTGGGCATAGCCTCTGTCCTGTCCGTTGCCACGGCAGCAGGCATGTTGGCCTATCAGAAGGGGCTTCTCACCCGGAGCTAAACCTAAACCCCTCCCACCTCCCTCATCCTTCTGTCCTGCATCTCCAGAGGGCAATTCTCCAACGGTACCCTATTCCCTTTACAGTGCACTTCTTTTGACCACATAGGGTCTAAAGTGATGCACTATATAGGGAACACGGTGCCATGTGAGACGTAGCCACTCTGTGTCATAGGCCTTGGTAAAGACAGTTCTGTCATTCACTACTGTACCATCCATTGTTCTAAAAACCTCCATCCTCGACACAGTGTCCCGACAGAGCATCTCTCGAAACCAGCTCACACTAATATGGTCTGTTCTGCTAAGATTGCTCTTTGACACCTTAGAGTTGTGATGGAAGATGAGAGAGAGAGCGAGAGAGAGAGAATCCCCAGCCAAAAAAACTCTGTGATTCAGACTCAAACCAATGAATGATGACAACTAAATCAGAGTTATTAAAAGAGACAAACAGTAGCTTTCCCGATGACCGTTATCATTCAAGAAATTGCCAATACATTCACAAATCTGCATTGATTGTTTGAGCATAGTCAGGAGACTCATTTCTGTGTGTGTGTGTGAGTGTGTGTGTGTGTTAATTACCTATGCTGATTTTAGGTGCTGACTAATCTGATCTCTAATGTCATAGAAGCTGTAACCAGCTCTAAGATTAAGTTTAGTAACGTCATAGTAACAGTTTAGCAACGTCATAATATTGTCAGAATACCTGCGTGATTAATGTATCCAGAATCCTGCATCCAGAGATGTTGTGTCTCCATTACGCCTGCTCGCAACAGTCATAGTATTCCTTGTAAAGAGAATGGACGCATTTGAATGTATTCTCCCGATTTAGATGATTTACGTCTAATCTCCTATGAGTATATTTGAAATATTATGCATTTCATTTAATTTTTGCCATAGATTACAATGAGGTTCGATCCTCGATGATAGTCCTAAACTTTGTGTTGAAGATACCCATTAAGAGCCCATCCTTTTATTGTCTGGGACCATTTTTAAGAATACTGAACTAAACAAAATACTAAGAATATTACCACAGTAATACAAAAATATCATATTCTTCTCTCGTCTATGATATCAGTAGGTAGAGCTCCATCCATTATTTCACACAACCTGTGTGTGTGTGTGTGCGTGTGTCTCTCTGTGTGTGTGTGTGCGTGTGTCTCTCTGTGTGTGTTTATGGAAATACCTTATTTGGAACCATTCTATTTAAATGCTCTCATTGCTACATATTGAGATGCTCTACTTGATTTATCATATAAATATTTAAGGCAGTGTTTATTTAGCCACCTACCCATTAGTCAGCTAAATAAACGCTGCCTATATTTAAACTTATGGTATTGATTAGCCCATGTATTTCTGCTGAAGCCAGAGCATACCCTATGAAAGTGGCACATAATTTTTTTTTTTTTTTAATGGTCTTCAATGTGCAAAAACATAAGGCAATGGTCTTCATGCCAAATACTTAATAAAAGTAAAGTGTAAGTAAATTCATCCACAAACACAAATATAATTTTATATGCATCTTAAATGATCGCGTTTTTCTAAAATGTTATGATATAATCATCAAGCCCATTCAAAAGATTAGGGGACATCACCCCAAAGTAAAGTAGAAGGTGCGGTTACTTTCAGAGGGTGTTGAGCTTGCTTCTATCTATGGCTAATTTTCCCATGATACTGAATAAGTCCAGTTTCACAGTATTTTCAGCAGATATTCTTCTCTTTGCCTAACAAATATGTATGGAACAGATTTCTATCCACTAATAAAGATCCCTCTACTTTTGATTTAGGACACACAAAAAATAACAAGACAACAGTGGAAGAAAATAAAATGTGAGTGAAATAACATAAATATCTAGATCTATAGATGAACAGAATTACTGCTCTGAGTAGATAAGAGAATCAACCTGTAAGCTCATCTGTTCCGAAGCGTACTGTACGGTCGGTCGTACGTTGAGTGGTGGATCATCACTGTGTTGTCCCTAAAGACGTGCGTACATCGTGAGTGTAGTCCATCTTGCCTTAATTTAAGTCGTGGTGTTTTGACATTTTTCAAGTGCCTGTGTGACCATGACACTGGTCCCCTGTCCCCGTCTCCCGCTGTCCCCCCCTGCCTGGTTCATTCCCTGTCCCCGTCTCCCGCTGTCCCCCCCTGCCTGGTTCATTCCCTGTCCCCGTCTCCCGCTGTCCCCCCCTGCCTGGTTCATTCCCTGTCCCCGTCTCCCGCTGTCCCCCCCTGCCTGGTTCATTCCCTGTCCCCGTCTCCCGCTGTCCCCCCCTGCCTGGTTCATTCCCTGTCCCCGTCTCCCGCTGTCCCCCCCTGCCTGGTTCATTCCCTGTCCCCGTCTCCCGCTGTCCCCCCCTGCCTGGTTCGTTTGGCATTAACTAGAGCTGCAACCTCATTGGCCATTCTTGGATTGGATGTCTTAATTTCTTTCTTTTTTAATATATTTTTTTAATTATGTGTGTATTGTTACTTTATTGCTGCACTGTTGGAGCTAGAAACACAAGCGTTTCGCTGCACCAGCGATAACATCTGCAAAAATGTGTACGCGACCGAATAAACTTTGATTTCATTTTGACACCTTCCTGGGCCAATGACTGAGCTCTGTTTCCTGCAGGCCAGCCTCTGAGGCTAAACAAACAATCGTGCTAACATCCATGATGCTACAGTTAGCTTTCTAACACCATTTGTGTATGTGTGAGTCTTAAAATGGCAGACTGTGAACTGTGCCCATCCATCTCTAACTAGGCTATCTATCTAGATGTTCTGTTCTGTAATGTTGTTATTGCTGTACTCCTCTGATATCCCATCTATCCCTTAGCTTAACTTAGTTTATATCCTACAATGGCACTAAACTTTAACCCCTACCCCAAGGCCCCAAAGCGTTTCTTATTTTTGCACTTGATTCACCTCAAAGTAACTTTTGCTCAGAGGCCTGGTTGTAACTAGAATCTGACGAGTAGGGATTGGACGATGATGTCAAAAAAGATCTCAACATTTTCGAAGAAGTATAGTAGAAGTTGGTTCTGACTGAAAACTCGTGAACGGAACTACAGGAACCAACTGGAACCAGCTGCTCCCTGGTGTCCAGTGTCCTGGTTCCCTGTATGACATCATCAGTGTCCTGGTTCCCTGTATGACATAATCCGTGTCCTGGTGTCCTGTATGACATCATCAGTGTCCTGGTTCCCTGTATGACATCATCTGTGTCCTGGTGTCCTGTATGACATCATCAGTGTCCTGGTTCCCTGTATGACATCATCTGTGTCCTGGTGTCCTGTATGACATCATCAGTGTCCTGGTTCCCTGTATGACATCATCAGTGTCCTGGTGTCCTGTATGACATCATCAGTGTCCTGGTTCCCTGTATGACATCATCTGTGTCCTGGTGTCCTGTATGACATCATCAGTGTCCTGGTTCCCTGTATGACATCATCAGTGTCCTGGTTCTCTGTATGACAGCATCCGTGTCCTGGTGTCCTGTATGACATCATCAGTGTCCTGGTTCCCTGTATGACATCATCAGTGTCCTATCCCTCTCTGTGACTGGTTCTAGGCCTGATACCGTGTGTTCTAGCCCATCCCTCTCACTGTCTGGCTGTGTGTATGAAATGTCAAACCTTCTAATCGTCTAATTGCATTCTTTGATGTCATTATGTGATTTCTCTACAAAGCTGGTGATAAAAACATTTAATTTACCTCCTACTGGTCTCTCTCTGGGTCATTTGTCTATTATCTGTGTGTGTGTGTGTGTGTGTGTGTGTGTGTGTGTGTGTGTGTGTGTGTGTGTGTGTGTGTGTGTGTGTGTGTGTGTCTGTGTGTGTGTCTGTGTGTCTGTGTGTGTGTGTGTGTGTGTGTGTGTGTGTAGACAGCCCACTCAGTCAAACCCTCATATTTAGTTTATTATCTCAACGGCATTTGCGATACAGATTCTAAATGTTACTGCTTATCCTCCATTGGACAGTAGAGAGTGAGGCAGGGCTTATCCTCCAGTGGACAGTAGAGAGTGAGGCAGGGCTTATCCTCCAGTGGACAGTAGAGAGTGAGGCAGGGCTTATCCTCCAGTGGACAGTAGAGAGTGAGGCAGGGCTTATCCTCCAGTGGACAGTAGAGAGTGAGGCAGGGCTTATCCTCCAGTGGACAGTAGAGAGTGAGGCAGGGCTTATCCTCCAGTGGACAGTAGAGAGTGAGGCAGGGCTTATCCTCCAGTGGACAGTAGAGAGTGAGGCAGGGCTTATCCTCCAGTGGACAGTAGAGAGTGAGGCAGGGCTTATCCTCCAGTGGACAGTAGAGAGTGAGGCAGGGCTTATCCTCCAGTGGACAGTAGAGAGTGAGGCAGGGCTTATCCTCCAGTGGACAGTAGAGAGTGAGGCAGGGCTTATCCTCCAGTGGACAGTAGAGAGTGAGGCAGGGCTTATCCTCCAGTGGACAGTAGAGAGTGAGGCAGGGCTTATCCTCCAGTGGACAGTAGAGAGTGAGGCAGGGCTTATCCTCCAGTGGACAGTAGAGAGTGAGGCAGGCTTCATTAGGACTGCAGGGCAGGATTATTAATTAACCAGATCAATATGAATGCGTTAATAAGGACTACTGAACCATCAGCTGTCTGAATATCCTGCTCCATAGCAGACTGATGCTCAGTTCCATATCCACCCCTGTTCCCTCACTACCCCCTAGGCAGTGTGTGTGTGTGTGTGTGTGTGTGTGTGTGTGTGTGTGTGTGTGTGTGTGTGTGTGTGAGTGAGTGAGTGAGTAACCATGCTTCATAGTCTGTGGTCTCCAGATGTTGACCCCATGTCCCCATGATAAGTGATTACCTTCACACCCACTTCACCCAACTGTCTGTCTGTCTGTCTGTCTGTCTGGGTGGGTGGCAAGCTGTGTGGCTGGTTAAGGTCAACACAACAGGCTGCAGTGCCTCTAGCCTCCACACAGAGGAACTATCCAGGCTCTGTCGTAGCCGGCCGCGACCGGGAGACCCATGGGGTGGCGCGCAATTGGCCCAGCGTCGTCCAGGGTAGGGGAGGGAAAGGCCGGCAGGGATGTAGCTCAGTTGATAGAGCATGGCGTTTGCAACGCCAGGGTTGTGGGTTCGATTCCCACAGGGGAAAAAATATATAATGTATGCACTAACTGTAAGTGGCTCTGGATAAGAGCGTCTGCTAAATGACTTAAATGTAAAATGTAAATGAACTAGCCAGTCACAAATGCAGCTCTATCTTTGGGGTGAAAGTAGTCACCTGGAATGCATTTCAATTAACAGGTGTGCCTTGTTAAAAGTTAATTTGTGGAATATCTTCCCTGGGGTATACAGAAGATAGCCCTATTTGGTAAAAGACCAAGTCCATATTATGGCAAGAACAGCTCAAAAAAGCAAAGAGAAATGACAGTCCATCATTACTTTAAGACATGAAGGTCGGTCAATACAGAACATTTCAAGAACTTTGAAAGTTTCTTCAAGTGCAGTCGCAAAAACCATCAAGCGCTATGATGAAACTGGCTCTCATGAGGACCGCCACAGGAAAGGAAGACCCAGAGTTACTTCTGCTGCAGAGGATAAGTTCATTAGATTTAACTGCACCTCAGATTGCAGCCCAAATAACTGCTTCACAGAGTTCAAGTAACAGACACATCTCAACATCAACTGTTCAGATGAGACTGTGTGAATTAGGCCTTCATGGTCGAATTGCTGCAAAGAAACCACTACTAAAGGACACCAATAAGAAGAAGAGACTTGCTTGGGCAAAGAAACACGAGCTAGACCGGTGGAAATCCAAATTTGAGATTTTTGGTTCCAACCACTGTGTCTTTGTGAGACGCAGAGTAGGTGAACGGATGATTTCCGCATGTGTGGTTCCCACCGTGAAGCATGGAGGAGGAGGTGTGATAGTGTGGGGGTGCTTTGCTGGTGACACTGTCTGTGATTTGTTTAGAATTCAAGGCACACTTAACCAGCATGGTTACCACAGCATTCTGCAGCGATACACCATCCCATCTGGGTTGGGCTTAGTGGGACTATAATTTGTTTTTCAACAGGACAATGACCCAAAACACACCTCCAGGCTGTGTAAGGGCTATTTGACCAAGGAGAGTGATGGAGTGCTGCATCAGATGACCTGACCTCCACAATCCCCCGACCTCAACCAAATTGAGATGGTTTAGGATGAGTCGGACCGCAGAGTAAAGGAAAAGCAGCCAACAAGTGCTCAGCATATGTGGGAACTCCTTCTAGACTGTTGGATAAGCATTCCTCATGAAGCTGGTTGAGAGAATGCCAAGAGTGTGCAAAGCTGTCATCAAGGCAAAGGGTGGCTACTTTGAAGAATTTCAAATATGAAATATATTTTGATTTGTTGAAATAACATATATGATTCCATATGTGTTATTTAATAGTTTTCATGTCTTCAATATTATTCTACAATGTAGAAAATAGTAAGAATAAAGAAAAACCCTTGAATGAGTAGGTGTGTCCAAACCTTTGACTGGTACTGAATATATATGTATATATATATATATACACACTACCGGTCAAAAGTTTTAGAACAACTACTCATTCAAGGGTTTTTCTTTATTTTTACTATTTTCTACATTGTAGAATAATAGTGAAGACATAAAAACCCCAATTGCTCAGTTTGGCTGGGCGGCCAGCTCTAGGAAGAGTCTTGATGGTTCCAAACTTCTTCCATGATGGAGGCCACTGTGTTCTTGATATTATTATTATTATTCTTGAGGACCTTCAATGCTGCAGAAAGTTTTTGGTACCCTTCCCCAGATCTGTGCCTCGACACAATCCTGTCTCGGAGCTCTACGGACAATTCCTTCGACCTCATGGCTTGATTTTTGCTCTGACATGCACTGTCAACTGTGGGACCTTATATAGACAGGCGTGTGCCTTTCCAAATCATGTCCAATCAATTGAATTTACCACAGGTGGACTCCAATCAAGTTGTAGAAACATCTCAAGGATGATCAATGGAAACAGGATGCACCTGAGCTCAATTTAGAGTCTCATAGTAAAGGGTCTGAATACTTATTTAAATAAGGTATTTCTGTTTTTATTTTTAATAAATTTAATAAATAATAAAACCTGTTTTCGCTTTGCCATTATGGGATATTGTGTGTAGATTGATGAGGATTTGTATTTATTTAATCAATTTTAGAATAAGGCTGTAACGTAACGAAATGTGGAAAAAGTCAAGGGGTCTGAATACTTTCCGAATGTACTGCTGAGGGGAGGGCAGCTCACAATAATGGCTGGAATAGAGTGAATGGAATGGCATCAACCCGATGGAGAACATGTTTGATGTGTTCGATACCATTCCATTTATTCCGTTCCAGCCATTGCTATGAGCCCGTCCTCCACAATTAAGGTGCCACCAGCCGGCTGTGATACACACATATATAGTTGCTAATTACATTACAATTACTAATTATAATTTCATATACATTGCAATACAGTGACATATATCACATTTATGTCAATATAAATAGGCCTAGTCATTGTAATGAAATAAGAAACAAATATGTATCTAAATATACATAACATATAAATGTAATATGTAAATAGTAATAAATATTGACATAAATAATTCATTTTCTATATTTTCTGACAACAATTTCACCATGTTAGGTGCATGTTCCGCCCTGTTAGGTGCATTGTGAGTGATCAAGATCCAGCTAGCATAATGGTGAACACTTGAAGAGAATTGTAACTTTTCTGTCAAACATATTTTGAAATTCTAAAATGTTATAACATGCTCATCTAATGTAGCCTAACATTGTGGAAATTTAAGAGTGAGACATACTGACAATCATCATGAAACATTAAAATATATGTTGATATTTACTTAGCGTTGCACTGCTGTTTACCCGCCCAATAAAGGATTGACACTTCCTGAATGTGATGTCATTGTGGGAAGGGGCTGTTTTTTAAAGGGGTATTACTAAAAACTAACAGGGTGGAAATCAGGGACACACAGAAAATCTTAAATACAGTAACAATAAATACAATAATCATGAAAAAAAGTATTAATGACAGATATTTTAAGTAGGACTACAAAATAATGAAAAAATATTTAGAATATTGTATTATTTAATGGCTTATATTTTTCGTAGAAGTCGATGAATAGCACATGGCAAAGACGCCTACATCAACTGAAAACAAAATGGTCAAAATGCATACAATTCCTAAACATTTTACACTAAATAAGAGGTGTTATTTCCTGGGGACAGAAAAGGCACAGCATAACAGGAACTACCCGTATAGTAGTAGGAAGCACCAGTGACTCGTCAATAAAAATGTGGTCAGATGAAGCAGATACTAAGCTATAGGACTGGAATACGTTCAGAGATAATTCCGATGGCATTGAGGAGTACACCACATCAGTCACTGGCTTCATCAATAAGTGCATCGATGACGTCGTCCCCACAGTGACTGTACATACATACCCCAACCAGAAGCCATGGATTACTGGAAACATCCGCACTGAGCTAAAGGGTAGAGCTGCCGCTTTCAAGGAGCGGGACTCTAACCCGGAAGCTTATAAGAAATCCCGCTATGCCCTTCAACGAACCATCAAACAGGCAAAGCGTCAATACAGGACTAACATCGAATCGTACTACACCGGCTCCGACGCTTGTCGGATGAGGCAGGGGCTTGCAAACTATTACAGACTACAAAGGGAAGCACAGCCGCGAGCTGCCCAGTGACACAAGCCTACCAGACAAGCTAATTTACTTCTATGCTCGATTCGAGGCAAGTAACACTGAAACATGCATGAGAGCATCAGCTGTTCCAGACGACTGTGTGATCACACTCTCCATAGCCGATGTGAGTAAGACCTTTAAACAGGTCAACATTCACAAGGCCGCATGGCCAGACGGATTACCAGGACGTGTACTCCGAGCATGCGCTGACTAACTGGCAAGTGTCTTCACTGGCATTTTCAACCTCTCGCTGACTGAGTCTGTAATACCAACATGTTTCAAGCAGACCACCATAGTCCCTGTGCCCAAGAACACTAAGATAACCTGCCTAAATATCTACCAACCCGTAGCACTCATGTCTGTAGCCATGAAGTGCTTTGATAGGCTGGTCATGGCTCACATCAACACTATTATCCCAGAAACCCTAGTTCCACTCCAATTCGCATACCGCCCCAACAGATCCACAGATGATGCAATCTCTATTGCACTCCACACTGCCCTTTCATACCTGGACAAAAGGAACACCTACAGTGCCTTGCAAAAGTATTCATCCCTCTTGTCTTTTTCCTATTTTGTTGCATTACAACCTGTAATTTAAATTGATTTTTATTTGGTTTCATGTAATGGACATACACAAAATAGTCCAAATTGGTGAAGTGAAATGAAAATAATAAAGTGGTGCATGCATATGTATTCACCCCCGTTGCTATGAAGCCCCTAAATAAGATCTGGTGCAACCAATTACCTTCAGAAGTCACATAATTAGTTAAATAAAGTCCGCCTGTGTGTAATCTAAGTGCCACATGATCTCAGTATATGTACAACTGTTCTGAAAGGCCCCAGAGTCTGCAACACCACTAAGCAAGGGGCACCACCAAGCAAGTGGCACCATGAAGACCAAGGAGCTCTCCAAACAGGTCAGGGACAAAGTTGTGGAGAAGTACAGATCAGGGTTGGGTTATAAAAAAAATATCAGAAACGTTGAACATCCCACGGAGCACCATTAAATCCATTATTAAAAAATTGACAAAATATGGCACCACAACAAACCTGCCAAGAGAGGGCCGCCCACCAAAACACACGGACCAGGCAAGGAGGGCATTAATCAGAGAGGCAACAAAGAGATCAAAGATAACCCTGAAGCAGCTGCAAAGCTCCACAGCGGAGATTGGAGTATCTGTCCATAGGACCACTTTAAGCCGCACACTCCACAGAGCTGGGCTTTACGGAAGAGTGGCCAGAAAAAAAGCCATTGTTTAAAGAAAAAAATAAGCAAACACGTTTGGTGTTCGCCAAAAGGCATGTGGGAGACTCCCCAAACATATGGAAGAAGGTACTCTGGTCAGATGAGACTAAAATTGAGCTTTTTGTCCATCAAGGAAAACGCTGTGTCTGGCGCAAACCCAACACCTCTCATCACCCCGAGAACACCATCCCCACAGTGAAGCATGGTGGTGGCAGCATCATGCTGTGGGGATGTTTTTCATCAGCAGGGACTGGGAAACTGGTCAGAATTGAAGGAATGATGGATGGCACTAAATACAGGGAAATTCTTGAGGGAAACCTGTTTCAGTCTTCCAGAGATTTGAGACTGAGGCGGAGGTTCACCTTCCAGCAGGACAATGACCCTAAGCAAACTGCTAAAGCAACACTTGAGTGGTTTAAGGGGAAACATTTAAATGTCTTGGAATAGCCTAGTCAAAGCCCAGACCTCAATCCAATTGAGAATCTGTGATATGACTTAAAGATTGCTGTACACCAGCGGAACCCATCCAACTTGAAGGAGCTGGAGCAGTTTTGCCTTGAAGAATGGGCAAAGATCTCAGTGGCTAGATGTGCCAAGCTTATAGAGAAATACTCCAAGAGACTTGCAACTGTAATTGCTGCAAAAGGTGGCCCTATAAAGTATTGACTTTGGGGGGGTGAATAGTTATGAACGCTTAAGTGTTCCGTTTTTTTGTCTTTTTCTTATTTGTTTCACAAGAAAAAATATGTTGCATCTTCAAAGTGGTAGGCATGTTGTGTAAATCAAATGATACAAACCCCCCAAAAATCCATTTTAATTCCAGATTGTAAGGAAACAAAATAGGACAAATGCTAAGGGGGGTGAATACTTTCGCAAGCCACTGTATGTGAGAATGCTATTCATTGACTACAGCGCAGCGTTCAACACTACAGCGCAGCGTAGTGCCCTCAAATCTCATCACTAAGCTAACGACCCTGGGACTAAACACCTCCCTCTGCAACTGGATCCTGGACTTCCTGACGGGCCACCCACAGGTGGTAAAGGTAGGTAACAACACATCCACCACGCTAATCCTCAACACGGGGGCCCCTCAGGGGTGCATGCTCAGTACCCTCCTGTACTCCCTGTTCACTCAAGACTGCATGGCCAGGCACGACTCCAACACCATCATTAAGTTTGCCGATGACACAACAGTGGTAGGCCTGATCACCGAGAACGATGAGACAGCCTTTAGGGACGAGGTCAAAGACCTGGCCATGTGGTGCAAGGACAACAACCTCTCCCTCAATGTGATCAAGACAAAGGAGATGATTGTGGACTACAGGAAAAAGAAGAGGACCGAACACGCCCCCATTCTCTGAAGTGGAGCAGGTTGAGAGCTTCAAGTTCCTTGGTGTCCACATCACCAACAAACTATCATGGTTCAAACACACCAAGACAGTCGTGAAGAGGGCACGACAAAATCTATTCCCCCTAAGGAGACTGAAAAGATGCTCGGCCTCCGACCACAAGGCACTACAGAGGGTAGTGCATACGGCCCAGTACATCATTGGGGCCAAGCTTCCTGCCATCCAGGACCTCTATACCAGGCGGTGTCAGAGGAAGGCCCTAAAAATTGTCAAAGACTCCAGCCACCCTAGTCATAGACTGTTCTCTCTGCTACCGCACGGCAAACGGTACCGGAGCATCAAGTCTACGTCCAAAAGGCTTCTAAACAGCTTCTACCCCCAAGCCATAAGACTTCTGAACATCTAATCAAATGGCTACCCAGACTATTTGCATTGCCCCCCCCCCCCCCCACACTCTTTTACGCTGCTGCTACTCTCTGTTTATTATCTGTGCATAGTCACTTTAATAACTCTACCTACATGTACATATTACCTCAATTACCTTGAGTAACTGGTGCCCCCTCACATTGACTCGGTACCGGTACCCCCTGTTTATAGCCTCGCTATTGTTATTTTTACTGCTGCTCTTTAATTATTTGTTACTTTTATTTCATATTATTTTATGTTGTATTTTTTTGTATGATTTTTTTGGTTATTCTTTCTTAAAACTGCATTGTTGGTTAAGGGCTTGTAAGTAAGCATTTCATTGTAAGGTCTACACCTGTTGTATTCGGCGCATGTGACAAATAACATTTGATTTGATTTGAGTAGCAGTAGTAGCAGTAGAAGTAGCAGTAGCAGTATTAGTAGTAGTAGTAGTAGTAGTAGTGGTTTATTTTGACTGAAATTGATGTTATTTATAAGATTGGGTATTGGTTGGAGTGTGTTTAGTTCATTTGAAGCAATCCATCTATTCTGAAGCACACCACTGTAAATACAAATGAACAATTAACACATACTTAGCACATAGTGTTGGCAACATTAGAATCACCATGGTTACGGTAAAGCCAGTAGGGGTCCAGGAGCACAGTGAGTTGGTGATGAAAGGAGAGAACAACAAAGGAACAAAAGAGCGGTGGAAGAGACAGAAAAGAGGAATGTTTTAGCACACCCAAACACCCACACACACACACCATACATACTGTACGTACGTGCACACACGCACACGCATATACACACACACATACAAACCACACATACTGTACTTGCACACAGCAGCTAATGGGGATCTATAATAAATACAAAATACAAATACACAACTCAAGAGTTTGGTTGATCGACAGAAGGTTATGTTCTCACCATATCTTGCGGTAGAATATACCTGTTTCCTTTTCTAAAGCTAGCACACCAGCCCCCTCCTGGGGTTTAGAGGTTATAGTCTAGGAGGAGAGGGTTAGCAGGAGGAGAGGGTTAGGAGGAAGAGAGGATTAGGAAGTGGAGAGGGTTAGGAAGAGGAGTGGGTTAGGAGGAAGAGCGGGTTAGCAGGACGAGAGGGTTAGCAGGAGGAGAGAGTTAGCAGGAAGAGAGTTAGCAGGAGGAGAGGGTTAGCAGGAGGAGAGGGTTAGCAGGAGGAAAGGGTTAACAGGAAGAGATGGTTAGCAGGAGGAGAGGGTTAGCAGGAAGAGAGGGTTAGCAGGAAGAGAGGGTTAGCAGGAAGAGAGGGTTAGCAGGAGGCGAGACAATGCAATATAGTCTGTGTGTTCAGCTGGGCTCAAATAATATTTATCTTCAGGTATGTAGGCCTTCAATATCAGAGAGACAGTGTGTGAGAGAGAGGGAGAGAGCGCAAGAGAGGGAGAGTGAGAGAGAGAGGATAAAATGGGATACAATGTCACAACTTTCTCTCTCTCTCCCCCCTCTTCCTCTCTCTCTTCCCCCTCCTCTCCCTCTCCCCTCTTTCTCTTTCTCTCTCTTTCTCTTTCTCTCCCTCTCCCCCCCTCTCTCCCTCTCCCCCCCCCTCTCCCCCCCCCCCCCCCCCCCCCCCCCCCCCTCTCTCTCTCTCTCTCTCTCTCAATTCAATTAAATTCAAAGGGCTTTATTGGCATGGAAAACATATGTTTACATTGCCAAACCAAGTGAAATAGATAATAAACAAAAGTGAAATAATTAATCAAAAATGAACAGTAAACATCTCTCTTGCTCCCCTCTTCCTCTCCCCCCTCTCCCTTTCTCTCTCCCTCTCTCTCTCTCCCTCTCTCCCTCTCCCCCTCTCCCCCTCTCCCCCCTCTCTCTCTTTCGCTCTCTCCCTCTCCCCCTCTCCCCCTTCCCTTCCCCTCCCCTCCCCTCCCATCTTCAGTATACTGTACATACGGTATATCTCTCAGTGAGAAGCCTGACTCTTTGACTTTACCGCAGTCATTTCCCCACCCAGGGGATTCAACTCCGGCACTCTCACTCACTTCACTCTCTCCATCCAGCGACAGATTTACTCCCTCCATCTATTTTTTTACTGCTCTGCATCTGACGAAAGGATGGAGGGATGGAGAGAGTGACAAAGAACCAGGCTGAAATTAAAACTCAGAGCCTGCCGTAATTCACTTTAATTACTTTTCTCATCCTGCGAGGTCAAGGGAAAATCCTTCTCTTCTTCTCTCTGCTTAGCTGACTCCTTGCTCGTTAAGGTGAGAAGATAGATGTTAGAAGTCCGATAGATGGTCTGTAAACCATAAAGACACAGATGCTAGTCTTCCAAGGACATGCTGTCTGTCTGCTAGTGTTTCAGTCTTTCCTCTGCAGTCCCCATTTCACCAAGTACTACATAGTTACTGTTTCAGTTTTACCCATCTTGCTCTCTTGCAATCTCGTATTCTGACATGACCTCAGCTCCTTCAAACAGCTTCATGTCCTCTAGGGTCTCCCCAGGTGAAACCAAGGGGCCATGGCCATAGAGAGGCCTATCACAGTCTGTCTCAGACACATCCCTCAGTATGACTAAGCATATATCTCTTTGCTTCTCTCCTTCTTTAGTTCACTCTCCCCTGTATCTCTCCTTTCAGCATACTGTACTTCTCTCTCCTAGTCTCCTTCTTCCCCCCCTTCTCCTCTTCTGTCTGGTGTGTGACAGGTGTGTCATTGTGAGTGATTGGATCGTTAAGCAGCTGTGATCAGAAGAGCTCCTCTTTTCGCTTCGTCAGTGTCACCACACAATATGCCCTGTTGCCATATTGCAACCTATGTGTTGTGATAATTGTGTTGTTTGCTCTATAACCTGTTAGTTCATATGCCTTGCAACTGTGATTGTCATAGTGGGGACACTATATAAATAATGACATTGAATATGTGTTGTACTTACCTGCAGTGATTACTATTCATGTGTGTAGGGTTATTATTATTGACCGTGACCTTTCCCCTTTGATGATGTCATCACCCAGAGTCGGATCTGTACAATGTGACTCTACTACAGGTTGAGTGGGCTGTATCGTTTTGCTGTATTTGTGCCGTTTGTACATGGCTGTACACCTTTTTTTTCTTGGGTTGAAAGTGAAGGAAAGTAATATTGAAATGCGTGTGGGCATTCCTTGTTAAGTTACTACAGTGATATATAGGCCTAAAGGCCGAGACAATAAGAAGACACCGTGGCAGAATAACCTTTGTTTTATCACAAAACCAGATAGCAACCTCTGTCCGGTTTATTCCGTAAAGCATATTGCATGTAACAGACAGTTACATGACCTACAGCATGGTCAAGCAAGTTAATGTTTCCGACATTTTCGGACCACTAAACAACTACTGATTTAGTACCACGGAGAGTTACGTCAAGTCTCAAAGAAAACAGGAGCTGCCTCCACTATTCCAGCACTATTTCAACTTCAACATTTCAACATCATCAAATCACCTCTGCTTAGTTTAATACAGTGACAACTAAAAGATACCAAAAATTATTTAGTCCTGATTTCTGTTTGCGTGTGTGTGTGTTTGTGTGTGTGTGTGTGTGTTTGTGTGTGTGTGTGTGTGCGCGTTCATGTAGAAAAATATGTTGACTCACCCTACTTGTAGAGAAACGCCAATGCCATCCTCCTCTCTTTCATGTTGATGAAACGGTCTATCACTCTGTCATACAGTACATGCTTTTATTTTTTTGTTGTCCTAGCTACCTGGCTAAAATGCTTGCTCGCTAGCCTAACTTCCATTCATGGGCAACGTTAGCTAGTTAACATTAGCCTTCTACATTTAGCTACATATTGAACTTCCATTCTCTCTGGCCAGGGGCACAACAATGTATGAATTAATGGTTGGATCAGAATCGCCGTTATAATCATTGGCCAGTATGGAGAATTAAGTAAAACCACAAGTCCAATGCCCTATCTCCATCCATGGCTAATTTGAGAAAGGGACAAGTTTAGCTAGCTAGCTAGCCACCGGAGGACAACAACACAACGAGATGCAACAATTCAAGTTGTTTCTGTCAATGACGTAATGCTCTCAATGGGATTTGATAGGAGTGACGCCAAAATACCAAACTGGCTTCCCTTTACACTGTGTTTTTGGTGTGCCAGGACCATTCACAGTTGAGCTCGTTTAGTTTAGCTCAAGGAAGGCCAAATGCTCGCTGGCTTCCCTTGCATTCCATTCAATGCTACGGACGGCAACAATGTCATACTCGTTTGAATCAGACAGCATCAGATAGATGGCCTACACGTAGAGAGACAGAGGGGCGCTGTTTCGCTCACTCGGATGCTTTCTACGGTGAGATACATTCAGCCTCTTGCAAATTGATGGAAATGATGAAACACAGAGAGATGAAAGATACATTATTTTATATGTTTTTTTTTTTTGTTTGTTTTTGGTCATTTTTGGGGGGAAGCCTGGCTTCCCTTGGCATCCATGAATACACGCCACTGGACACACTACGCATCTCACTGGTGAAACTGGCTGGAAATAACACATCCAGTTTACTGATACAGAGATATCCTTTCTAACATTTACATACTTTATCTCTCTATACAGTATCCATACAGGACTGTCTGCATCATGAGTGAGTTTACCCCCCAAAACATGGTCTTAGGTCAAGCTGAATATAGACTGTATGTTTGCAAGTTGGGTCCTGAGCAGTTTCAAGTATCACTCTGGCTACACCCATCCTTCACTACATGATTGTAACACTCTGGCTCCAGGGACTCTGATTGTTGAGCCAGGGTTGTTATTTTCATTTAGGGTGTCTGTTGTTTTGGTGTTGTATTTCTAGGTTTGCCTTTCTGTTGGTTGTATTTCTAGGTTTGGTCTATGACTCCCAATCGGAGGTAACGAGTGTCAGCTGTCGGCTCGTTATCTCTGATTGGGAGCCATATTTATTCTGAATGTTTTCCTGTGGGGTTTGTGGGTTTTTGTTTCCTTGATGCTGTTAGTCCTATTCAGTGTTGGAACTTCACGTATCGTATTTTGTTGTTTTCTGTGGTTGCTTTAATTTAATAAAGTAAGCATGTTTATCGGTACACGCGCTGCGCGTTGGTCTCATCCTTCAGACGATCGTGACAGAAAAACCCACCATACCCAGACCAAGCAGCGTGTCCAGGAACAGACGCAGGAGAGGACGCTGGTGGATGTCCTCCTCGGCTGGGGACAGCTTACGCAGGAGGAGGCCGTCCGGTACCGGAGGGCGATGAAGGGGGAGAACCTGGCAGGAGAGGAGCAACGGCGTCAGCAGGGCCATCGTCGGATGAAGGAGAGGCAACCCCAAAAAGTTTTTGGGGGGGGGCACATGGCTTGGGCGGCTGGGCAGCAGGAAGCTGCCACAGGGAGTATAGGTGAGAGGGCTAACGGAGTACGGGAGCCATTGGCGAGAAGAGGCAGGGATGTGTGTGTGGCACGGCGTGAAGGACTGAGGTGTGTTGCCAGTCCGGTCCGGCCCGTTCCTGATCCTCGGTTGAGGCCAGTGGTGTGTGTTCCCGGTATGGACCGGCCTGTTCCTACTCCACGCACCAGGGATACGGTGCGCTTCGCCAGCCCGGCCCGGCCTGTTCCGGCCACTCGCACCAGGGATACGGTGTGCGTCGCCAGCTCAGCCCTGCCTGTTCCTACTCCACGCACCAGGGATACGGTGCGCTTCGCCAGCCCGGCCCGGCCTGTTCCGGCCACTCGCACCAGGGATACGGTGTGCGTCGCCAGCCCAGCCCGGCCTGTTCCTACTCCACGCACCAGGGATACGGTGCGCTTCGCCAGCCCGGCCCGGCCTGTTCCGGCCACTCGCACCAGGGATACGGTGCGCGTCGCCAGCCCAGCCCGGCCTGTTCCTGCTCTCCGCACTAGGCGTGAGGTGAGTCCCCAGGGTCCAGCATGCCCTGTTCCGGCTCCCCGCACTAGGCGTTATGGGAGTCCCCAGGGTCCAGCATGCCCTGTTGCTTCTCCCCGCACTAGCCCTGTGATGCGTGTCCTCAGCCCGGTACCTCCAGTTCCGGCACCACGCATCAGGCCTACGGTGCGTCCCCAGGGCCAAGCATGCCCTGTTGCTTCTCCCCGCACTAGCCCTGTGATGCGTGTCCTCAGCCCGGTACCTCCAGTTCCGGCACCACGCAACAGGCCTACGGTGCGCCTCAGACGGCCAGAGTCTGCCGTCTGCCCAACGGGGCCTGAACTGTCCGTCTGCCCAACGGGGCCTGAACTGTCCGTCTGCCCAACGCCGTCTGAACGGCCCGTCTGCCCAACGCCGTCTGAACTGCCCGTCTGTCCAACGCCGTCTGAACTGCCCGTCTGCCCAACGCCGTTTGAACTGCCCGTCTGCCCAACGGCGCCTGAACTGCCTGTCGGCCCAACGCCGTCTGAACTGTCCGTCTGCCCAACGCCGTCTGAACTACCCGTCTGTACAGAGCCTACAAAGCCGCCCGTCTGCCATGAGCCTTCAGAGCCGTCCGCCAGATCGGAGCCGCTAGAGCTCTCCGCCAGACAGGATCAGCCAGAGCCTTCCGCCAGACAGGATCAGCCAGAGCCTTCCGCCAGACAGGATAAGCCAGAGCCTTCCGCCAGACAGGATCAGCCAGAGCCTTCTGTCAGACAGGATCAGCCAGAGCCTTCCGCCAGACAGGAGCAGCCAGAGCCTTCCGTCAGACCGGATCAGCCAGAGCCTTCCGCCAGACGGGATCAGCCAGAGCCTTCCGCCTGCCATGAGCAGCCAGATCCGTCAGCCAGCCATGAGCAGCAGGATCCGCCAGAGCCAGCCAGCCAGGATCCGCCATTCAGTCCGGAGCTGCCCCTCAGTCCGGTGCTGCCACTTAGTCAGGTACTGTTCCTTAGCCTGGTGCTGGTCCTTATCCCGGTGCTGGCCCTTAGCCCGGTGCTGCCCCTTATCCCGGTGCTGCCCCTTATCCCGGTGCTGGTCCTTAGTCCGGTGCTGCCCCTTAGTCCGGTGCCGCCCCTTAACCCAGTGGGGTGTAGTTGGGGGGTGGTAATGTGTAGGAGGCAAATTAAGTGGGTAATGACTATGGTGGGGTGGGGACCACGACCTGGGCCAGAGCCGCCACCTGGACAGACGCCCACCCAGACCCTCCCCTAGACGGTATGCTGGTGCGCCCGGAGTGCGCACCTTTAGGGGGGGGTACTGTAACACTCTGGCTCCAGGGACTCTGATTGTTGAGCCAGGGTTGTTATTTTCATTTAGGGTGTCTGTTGTTTTGGTGTTGTATTTCTAGGTTTGCCTTTCTGTTGGTTGTATTTCTAGGTTTGGTCTATGACTCCCAATCGGAGGTAACGAGTGTCAGCTGTCGGCTCGTTATCTCTGATTGGGAGCCATATTTATTCTGAATGTTTTCCTGTGGGGTTTGTGGGTTTTTGTTTCCTTGATGCTGTTAGTCCTATTCAGTGTTGGAACTTCACGTATCGTATTTTGTTGTTTTCTGTGGTTGCTTTAATTTAATAAAGTAAGCATGTTTATCGGTACACGCGCTGCGCGTTGGTCTCATCCTTCAGACGATCGTGACAATGATTATATTCCCTTGGTTCCCACAGTGAAGAAGTCATTCTTAAAACGGATGAAAAGAAAACAGTTGAGCTGAGTTTCCGGTCGGATTACTCCGAGAAGGGATACATGTTCCAACAAATCAAGACACTCAAATTAAATTGAATGCGAACGGTAAATCCTTTGGCGGTACCAGCAGTGCTGTGCAATAACACAGAATGCTGAGACCTGATTCGCTGATCACCTCGGGCACAGTTACCTCTGGGTATCCTCCTACTACTCGTGTGTGTGTGTGTGTGTGTGCGCGTGTGTGATGTGTGGCGTGTGTGTTTTAACTTTCAAGTTGTATTAGTCATATCTACGGGATACGCATGGTATACATCGTCCAACGAAATGCTTACTTGCAGGGTCCTTCTCGACAATGCAACAACAACAATAAATCATGAAAGATAAGAATACGAAAATAAAGTAAATGGTGTGTGTGTGTGTGTGTGTGTGTGTGTGTGTGTGTGTGTACCTGCTGTTTTCTAGGGGCAGAAGGTCAGACAGTAAATAGTCATGGCCAGGATGAATAATTGTCTCTCATAATAATAATGTGTGTCAGTGTGTTGCCATGGTAACATTTGAAATGACAGCTTGCTATTTATTGCCACTAATGAAGTATTGCTGAACTGGACTCACTGAACTGCCAAAAGAGTAACAATCTGGATAATACTTTACTTGGTACCTGCATACAAGGTAAGTACGTCTACTTCTTAACACATTATTAAACCTAGATACACAGTCGCCAAATGTGAAACCAAAATAGTAGCTGTTTCTATAGAGTTATGGTGGGATTATGCCTATCACATTAAAACAAACTAAAGCAAAATAGCACTTTTACTGTACACTGAACACTACCTAGTGTGGTTTGGAACATGTCAAAGAGACCATTGTATACTTCTTCAAAAACATCAGTTGTATTGACTTCTCAATGGAACAACCCATTCTAAAGTATTCGAGCACTCTGCAGGCCTCTATACCATATGTTGCTGGGTCAGGGTTTTACACAATGGGATGCCACAGATTCTTTGACTATAGTCAGGTATAAAGGTAAAGGCTAAAACAGGCAGGATATCAATGTAGCAGCAGCACAGCTCTCAGGAACAACCACAATCATGATGGGCAAAGTAAGCTAATGTTTCATCCCACACTCTTTTAAGTTTTTTAATTCAACAATGCCTGAATAGTGGCTGGTTAAGTGAATCACAATTTTAAAGTGATAGTTCACTTTTTTAAAGCAAGGCTCCTTTTCAACTTCCTTATAGAGTTGTTGTTTCCTCCAAACTATTTATATTTTTTTTATTGTTAACAGGTTATTTAGGATCACCTATAATAATCTAGCATTTGGGAGCTGGCATTTTAGGAGCATGTAGCAATGCTAGTTATAAAGCAACTTGTATCTGCAGATTCATATATTTGTATACATTTTTCCATAATATTGTATATACTACTTTTGTGCTTACAGATCACCTTCTACGAGGACAGGAACTTCCAGGGTCGTTCCTATGAGACCAGCCAGGACTGCGCTGACATGTCCTCCTTCCTGAGCAGGTGCCACTCCTGCAGGGTTGAGAGCGGCTGCTTCATGGTCTACGATCGCAACAACTACATGGGAAACCAGTACTTCATGAGGAGGGGCGAGTACCCTGACTACCAGCGCATGGGAATGGGAATGAACGACTGCATCAGGTCCTGCCGCATGATCCCCATGGTAGGTGGAGAGAGCGGACGCCAATCAATAATGGGAGCTAACAATGATGCTTTATGTAGAATTCACAAAGCATATGAACAATGTAATATTTCCCCATTCCACAAGAGGCCCATTGACTCCCTAAGAAGCCCTGCTGGCCTCTCCCTGGCTGTAGTAATAGCCAGTACATTACAGTAGGGTGAAGCAAAACATGTTTTAATGGTTGTATTCTCATATATATAATTTATCTGACTTGTGGAACCTTTGCTTTCCTCCTCACAGCACCGTGGAAACTTCAGGATGAGGATCTACGAGAGGGAGAACTTTGGTGGTCAGATGCACGAGATCATGGACGACTGTGACTCCATCCAGGTCCGTTACCGTATGTCCGACTGCCAGTCCTGCAACGTCATGGACGGCCACTGGCTAATGTACGAGCAGCCTCACTACAGAGGCAGGCAGATGTACATGAGGCCCGGAGAGTACAGGAGCTTCAGTCAGATGGGCATGGGAATGGGAGGCATGAGCGGTGGCATGAGATTCATGAGCATGAGGCGTATCATGGATAACATGTCCATGTAATATGCTCAGATGTTGTATGAAAAATTGTGAATAAAATATGCTCCCAATTTTACATTTTTGCATAATTGTCTTATTTTTGTGGTGTGTTTACTGAGAACACTCCCTGGTAGATAATTCATTAAGCATTTCACTATTTCACCCTCACAACTTTAACCTTTAAAAGTTTAGGAATATTGTTAGGAATAGGTAGGTAACAGAGGAGGCTGGTGGGAGGAGCTATAGGAGGACGTAATGGCTGAAAAGGAATAAATGGAATGGTATCAAACCTATGGAAACCACTTGTTTGACTACGTTCCATTTATTCCATTCCATTAATTACAATGAGCCCATCCTCCTATAGCTTCTCCCAACAGCCTCCTCTGGTAGGTAAAGCCTGTCCCATGCTTCCAGTTAGTGCATATATTATGACAACATTTTATGAAGTTTTTGTTAGTTTTGGTGTTCCGCAGGATTTTCTTTCGGCCGTTCGTGCACACAAATGTATTTCTTAAAGCAAGTCGAAGATCGGTAGCCGAAGTCTATGGCCCTTCATCGGTGATTGGTCAACAGTACTACTCCTAGTAGGAGTTGCAACATGAACATGATTTTTTGTCATTCATCGACAGATGACTCGTTTTTAATACACATTTTTTCACTTGAGAAATAGAACACCAAACATCTTAGCTAGCGTAACTAAGACCTCCTTGGCAAAAACGTCAAAATTAATGACAGATTTCTTCGTTCATTTTAGATTAATTCTGACTATTTTGAGGAAGTGTTTTTGGCTATGTTGTTGCTACGGTGGCTCAAGATGGACAAACAATAGTAATATTGCCACTTTTTTTCTAGTTTTTCAAGTGAAGGTCTTTAGGGAGCATGAGAGCACAGATGGTCGCTTTGCCTAGCCAAGCGCCTTTAGTGTGGCAGGCCACAGCAAGGCAGTACTTCCACTATGCACATCCCACCCCTAGGGGGCAGCAGCAACTGGGCCAGGTGCTAACAGTGCCGGTAGGCTTGATAAGTGAATGATTGGAAGGAGGCTTCCAAGATGGCGTGGTAGTGCGGTCATGTATTCTGTTGTGTCCTCGTGTAAATAGCCAGTTTTTTTAGTTTTTTGTCTTTTTTTCGTATACATTTCTCTTTCTCACTTTCCATCCTAAATATACTTTCCTGCAACCCGCCTCACCAAATGTGGAACGGATTCTATTATTTATTTATTTTTATCAAGAACCTACGGCTGATACTAGCCAGCTAGCCAGCTAACTAGCTACTTGCTATTAGCCACCGTTAGCGGTTTTCACCACTGTCCGTGGCCTGCACTACCTATCAGCCAGCTCTAGCCTGGACAATTATCGGCCAGTCTGCACAGCGTGCTATCGACCCAGAACATATTGGATTTTCTGCCGGAATCACTGAATCACTGGACCTTAACACCGGACCATCGCAACTAGCTAGCTGCAACCGAATGGCTGTTGTTGGCTAATTACCACTGTTCCGACACACCAGTTAGCCTTGAGCTAGCCTCGAGCCAGGCCCATCTCCCGGCTATCTACCTCTCTGTCAACCGGACGGGACCTCCTAGTGTCGACACAGAGCCCCGCCGATCCATCACGACTGGTCTGCCGACGTAATCGTCTGATATGGTTTCAACAGGCTTCCCATTGCGATGACCACGAAGATCCATCTGCTAGCCCCGGCCCGCTAGCACGTACAATCAGCAGCCGTGCCTCCTGATCGCCTGTGCTGTAGCAGCCTACGATCTGCTCCCGGACTTACTTATTTCTGTTCACTGGACCTTATGATCACTCAGCTACACAGCTAATGCCTGCTGGACTGTTCCTTTACACGGTACCCCATCCTGTTTATCTGTTTAGCCTCAGCCCAAACTTTCGTCGCCATTACCAGTTGTTGTCTTAGCCTTCTCGAATAACACCTGTGATTGCATTATGCCTCTCTCCCATGTCAATATGCCTAGCCTATTGCTGTTTGGGTTAGTTCTTATTATACAATTTCACTGTAGAGCCCCTAGTCCCGCTCAACCAGCCTCAGAGAGCTCCTTTGTCCCAACCCCCACACACGCGGAGACCGGCTCAATCGGTACCGCCAGTGATGCTATCTCTTTCATAGTTACCCAATGCTTAGGTGTACCTCCACTGTACTCATATCCTTCCATATCCTTGTCTGTACATAATGTCCTGAATCTATTCTACAACGCCCGGAAATCTGCCCCTTTTATTCTCTGTACCCAACGCACTAGAAGACCAGTTCTTAAAGCCTTTAGCCGTATCCTTATTCTATTCCTTCTCTGTTCCTCTGGTGATGTAGAGGTTAACCCAGTCCATGTAGCCCCCAGTATCACAGGTGCTATCATTTGTTGACTTCTGTAACCTTAAAAGCCTTGGTTTCTTGCATGTTAACATCAGAAGCCTCCTCCCCAAGTTTGAGTTATTCACTCCGTTAGCACACTCTGCCAACCCTAATGTTCTAGCAGTGTCTGAATCTTGGTTTAGGAAGGCCACCAAAAATTCAGAAATTCCCGTCCCGAACTACAACATTTTCCGTCTAGATAGAACTGCCAAAGGGGGCGGAGTTGCAATCTACTGTAGAGATAGCCTGCAGAGCTCTATCATACTATCCAAGTCTGTGCCAAAACAGTTTGAGCTTCTACTTCTAAAACTCCACCTTTCCAGACAGAAATAAGTCTCTCACCGTTGCCGCTTGCTACAGACCTCCCTCAGCCCCCAGTTGTGCCCTCGACACCATATGTGAATTGCTTGCCCCCCATCTATCCTCAGAGTTCGTACTGCTATCTGGGATATGCTTAACCCCCCTGCCGTCCTACAATCTAAACTAGATGCCCTCAATCTAATACAAATTATCAAGGAACCTACCAGGTACAACCCTAAATCCGTAAACATGGGCACCCTCATAGATATCATCCTGACTAATTTACCCTCTAATTACACCTCCGCTGTCTTCAACCAGGATCTCAGCGATCACTGCCTCATTGCCTGCGTCTGTAATGGGTCCGCGGTCAAACGACCACCCCTCATCACTGTCAAACGCTCCCTAAAACACTTCAGCGAGCAGGCCTTTCTAATTGACCTGGCCCAGGTATCCTGGATGGATATTGACCTCATTCCGTCAGTAGAGGATGCCTGGATGTTCTTCAAAAGTGCTTTCCTCTCCATCTTAAATAAGCATGCCCCATTAAAAAAATTCAGAACTAAAAACAGATATAGCCCCTGGTTCACCCCAGACTTGACTGCCCTTGACAAGCACAAAAACATCCTGTGGCGTACTGCATTAGCATCGAACAGCCCCCGCGATATGCAACTTTTCAGGGAAGTCAGGAACTAATATACACAATCAGTTAGGAAAGCAAAGGCTAGCTTTTTCAAACAGAAATTTGCATCCTGTAGCACTAACTCCAAAAAGTTTTGGGACACTGTAAAGTCCATGGAGAATAAGAGCACCTCCTCCCAGCTATCCACTGCACTGAGGCTAGGAAAAACTGTCACCACTGATAAATCTACAATAATCGAGAATTTCAATAAGCATTTTGCTACAGCTGGCCATGCTTTCCACCTGGCTACCCCTACCCCGGCCACCAGCTCTGCACCCTCCGCTGCAACTTGCCCGTGCCTCCCCCGCTTCTCCTTCACCCAAATTCAGATAGCTGATGTCCTGAAAGAGCTGGTAAATCTGGACCCCTACAAAACAGCTGGGCTAGACAATCTGGACCCTTTCTTTCTAAAATTAGCCACCAAAATTGTTGCAACCCCTATTACTAGCCTGTTCAACCTCTTTTTCGTATCGTCTGAGATCCACAGAGATTGGAAAGCTGCCGCGGTCATCCCCCTCTTCAAAGGGGGTGACACTCTAGATCCAAATTGTTACAGACCTATATCCATCCTGCCCTGCCTTTCGAAAGTATTTGAAAGCCAAGTTAACAAACAGATCACTGACCATTTTGAATCCCACCGTACCTTCTCCGCTATGCAATCTGGTTTCTGAGCTGGTCATGGGTGCACATCAGCTACGCTCAAGGTCCTAAACGATATAATAACCGCGATCGATAATGTTGTGGAAATTAATCATTATACTTTATTAAAAATCAGTTCTTCCAGAGTTTTTGTAGAATCAAGATTTGACTTTATTTCAATTCAACAAAGCCCGTGCTGGTCTGCAGAGTAGCCCCATTTTCTCTCTCTCTCTTCCCTAGCTATATAGTCTCCTTCACACACACCCTAGCTTAAAATCCCTCCCTCTTCAGTTTCCCGCTCTTTATCGCTCCGCCCACTTCCTTCGTCTATGATGCCGGCTAAATTCGACTTTCATTCAACAAAGAATTCTAACTCTATGTTCGTGATTAACCCAGTTTTATCTCATAGTCCACTAAAAATCTCTTTCATATCCCCCCATATGGGATTACTAATCCCATACATTTACAAAAGTATATTATGTTTATGCTATCAATCACAATCTTTGCATTCAAGGTTATACTCATAATGAACAATATCCATATTTCTACTCAAAACAATTACAATATACACTGCTCAATAAAATAAAGGGAACACTTAAACAACACAATGTAACTCCAAATCAATCACACTTCTGTGAAATCAAACTGTCCACTTAGGAAGCAACCCTGATTGACAATAAATGTCACATGCTGTTGTGCAAATGGAATAGACAACAGGTGGAAATTATAGGCAATTAGCAAGACACCCCCAATAAAGGAGTGGTTCTGCAGGTGGTGACCACAGACCACTTCTCAGTTCCTATGCTTCCTGGCTGATGTTTTGGTCACTTTTGAATGCTGGCGGTGCTTTCACTCTAGTGGTAGCATGAGACGGAGTCTACAACCCACACAAGTGGCTCAGGTAGTGCAGCTCATCCAGGATGGCACATCAATGCGAGCTGTGGCAAGAAGGTTTGCTGTGTCTGTCAGCGTAGTGTCCAGAGCATGGAGGCGCTACCAGGAGACAGGCCAGTACATCAGGAGACGTGGAGGCGGCCGTAGGAGGGCAACAACCCAGCAGCAGGACCGCTACCTCCGCCTTTGTGCAAGGAGGAGCACTGCCAGAGCCCTGCAAAATGACCTCCAGCAGGCCACAAATGTGCATGTGTCTGCTCAAACGGTCAGAAACAGACTACACGAGGGTGGTATGAGGGCCCAACTTCCACAGGTGGGGGTTGTGCTTACAGCCCAACACCGTGCAGGACGTTTGGCATTTGCCATAGAACACCAAGATTGGCAAATTCGCCACTGGCGCCCTGTGCTCTTCACAGATGAAAGCAGGTTCACACTGAGCACATGTGACAGACGTGACAGAGTCTGGAGACGCCGTGGAGAATGTTCTGCTGCCTGCAACATCCTCCAGCATGACCGGTTTGGCGGAGGGTCAGTCATGGTGTGGGGTGGCATTTCTTTGGGGGGCCGCACAGCCCTCCATGTGCTCGCCAGAGGTAGCCTGACTGCCATTAGGTACCGAGATGAGATCCTCAGACCCCTTGTGAGACCATATTCTGGTGCGGTTGGCCCTGGGTTCCTCCTAATGCAAGACAATGCTAGACCTCATGTGGCTGGAGTGTGTCAGCAGTTCCTGCAAGAGGAAGGCATTGATGCTATGGACTGGCCCGCCCGTTCCCCAGACTTGAATCCAATTGAGCACATCTGGGACATCATGTCTCGCTCCATCCACCAACGTCACGTTGCACCACAGACTGTCCAGGAGTTGGCCGATGCTTTAGTCCAGGTCTGGGAAGAGATCCCTCAGGAGACCATCCGCCACCTCATCAGGAGCATGCCCAGGCGTTGTAGGGAGGTCATACAGGCACGTGGAGGCCACACACACTACTGAGCCTCATTTTGACTTGTTTTAAGGACATTACATCAAAGTTGGATCAGCCTGTAGTGTGGTTTTCCACTTTAATTTTGAGTGTGACTCCAAATCCAGACCTCCATGGGTTGATAAATTTGATTTCCATTGATAATTTTTGTGTGATTTTGTTGTCAGCACATTCAACTATGTAAAGAAAAAAGTATTTAATAAGATTATTTCATTCATTCAGATCTGGGATGTGTTATTTTAGTGTTCCCTTTATTTTTTTGAGCAGTGTATGTGTTAGTATCCTAACACATCATACCTAAAATAAATGCAACTTTGTTTTAACCATAATATCGAGGAGATGTTGAGAATAGTGTCAACATCTTTAACTCACATAACTTCATTCAGATCAATCAGTCAGCTTAAAATTCATAATCATAATTAAATTAATTACCCAAAACAAATTTAGAAGGACAATTCTCATTTAGTCACCTTGGTTCCATCATTTAAAGTTAAAACTCTCACCTTGGCACATACTGACACTGGCAGAATGTACATTTATATTATCCATTATTCTAGCATTAGCTTCCTCATAAAGAGAATTACAACAGATCAGTATCTCAATGCATTCCTAGTCTAAATTACTATAAATTTAGCAGTGTATAATACCTCCTTAATCAACCTACTACCTCAAATAACAATCCCTTCCTCCCCCAGCACTCAATATTCTTGCGTGTCTTCATTATGTTCTTCAGATAGCTTCATAGTTCATCTTGGATTGCCCATGACAATGTCCCAATTCCAATGTCACATCTGAGCCGCCCCACCTCTACCTTCATTCTGTTTTGTCCATTTTGCCAACCAGTATACCCAAACTATGAGAAATGTTGTATTTGAATAGATCTCTCTTCCTACCCACTCCACATGGACTCCTGTCACATTCTTGAAAGAAAGGGCATAAGAGAAAAAGCAGTTGATTGCTTTGCTTGGATGCTGGTTCTGATTCAGGTCTCCTGGTAGAGGTGGTGCTGGACAGGAACGCCTTCAACGCCTTTGTTGCTCCTCTTCAGCCGGGTAGAGGGTTTTATGTTTTTATTGAGGTTCACACCATTCTGGACTGAATTATCTCTGCTCTGCATTAAGACACCATCCGTAGTAACCACGAGAAAGGACAGATCATAACAGTTTAGTTGAGTTCATTTCCAATCCAAAACATCCCTATAAGCATTGACTATATGACAAATTATTATGTTTCACCAATCATTCTTAATACCAATTTCTAATTCTTGATCCTGCTGCTCACAGAAGAGGGCTCTGGGCAGCCGAGCGGAAATGGAGGAAAACTAGACTCCCTGCGGACCTGTCATCTTTTCACTCCCTCCTCTCTACATTCTCTTCCTCTGTTTCCGCTGCTAAAGCCACTTTCTGCCACTCTAAATTTCAAGCCTCTGCCTCTAACCCTAGGAAGCTCTTTGCCACCTTCTCCTCCCTGCTGAATCCTCCTCCTCCTCCCCCTCCCTCCTCCCTCTCTGTTGATGACTTCGTCAACCATTTTGAAAAGAAGGTTAACGACATCCGATCCTCATTTATTAAGTCAAATGACACCACTGGTCCTGCTCACACTGCCCTACCCTATGCATTGACTTCTTTCTCCCCTCTCTCTCCAGATGAAATCTTGCGACTTGTGATGGCCGGCCGCCCAACAACCTGCCCGCTTGACCCTATCCCCTCCTCTCTTCTCCAGACCATTTCCGGAGACCTTCTCCCTTACCTCACCTCGCTCATCAACTCATCCTTGACCGCTGGCCATGTCCCTTCTGTCTTCAAGAGAGCGAGAGTTGCACCCCTCCTCAAAAAACCTACACTCGATCCCTCCGATGTCAACAACTACAGACCAGTATCCCTTCTTTCTTTTCTCTCCAAAACTCTTGAGCGTGCCGTCTCTAGCCAACTCTCCTGCTATCTCTCTCAGAATGACCTTCTTGATCCAAACCAGTCAGGTTTCAAGACTGGTCATTCAACTGAGACTGCTCTTCTCTGTGTCACGGAGGCTCTCCGCACTACTAAAGCTAACTCTCTCTCCTCTGCTCTTATCCTTCTAGACCTATCCGCTGCCTTTGATACTGTGAACCATCAGATCCTCCTCTCCACCCTCTCCGAGTTGGGCATCTCTGGCGCTGCTCACTCTTGGATTGCGTCCTACCTGACAGGTCGCTCCTACCAGGTGGCGTGGCGAGAATTTGTCTCCGCACCATGTGCTCTCACCACTGGTGTCCCCCAGGGCTCAGTTCTAGGCCCTCTCCTATTCTCTATATACACCAAGTCACTTGGCTCTGTTATATCCTCACATGGTCTCTCCTATCATTGCTACGCAGACGACACACACTTAATTTTCTCCTTTCCCCTTCTGATAACCAGGTGGCAAATCGCATCCCTGCATGTCTGGCAGACATATCAGTGTGGATGTCGGATCACCACCTCAAGCTGAACCTCGGCAAGACAGAGCTACTCTTCCTCCCGGGGAAGGACAGCCCGCTCCATGATCTCGCCATCACGGTTGACAACTCCATTGTGTCCTCCTCCCAGAGTGCAAAGAACCTTGGCGTGACCCTGTCGTTCTCCGCTAACATCAAAGCGGTGACCCGATCCTGCAGGTTCATGCTCTACAACATTCGCAGAGTACGACCCTACTTTACACAGAAAGCGGCACAGGTCCTAATCCAGGCACTTGTCATCTCCCGTCTGGATTACTGCAACTCGCTGTTGGCTGGGCTCCCTGCCTGTGCCATTAAACCCCTACAATTTATCCAGAACACTGCAGCCCGTCTGGTGTTCAACCTTCCCAAGTTCTCTCATGTCACCCCGCTCCTCCGCACACTCCACTGGCTTCCAGTTGAGGCTCGCATCTACTACAAGACCATGGTGCTTGCCTACGGAGCTGTGAGGGGAACGGCACCTCCTTACCTTCAGGCTCTGATCCTACACCCAAACGAGGGCGCTACGTTCATCCACCTCTGGCCTGCTAGCTCCCCTACCTCTACGGAAGCACAGTTCCCGCTCAGCCCAGTCAAAGCTATTCGCTGCTCTGGCACCCCAATGGTGGAACAAGCTCCCCCACAACGCCAGGACAACGGAGTCACTGACCACCTTCCGGAGACACTTGAAACCCTACCTCTTTAAGGAATACCTGGAATAGTATAAAAGTAATCCTTCTTCCCCCACCCCCCATAACAAAAAAAAGAAAAGGAAAAAAAAGGTGGTTGTCCCACTGGCTATCATAAGTTGAATGCACCAATTTGTAAGTTGCTCTGGATAAGAGCGTCTGCTAAATGATGTAAATGTAAATGTAAAATGATAGATTTTTCTTTGAGGGGTGTCTGCATTCCAAAGACTATCTATATCTAGGTGCCATATAGTTTCACATTCTCGCTTAAATTCTCCCAAATTATATAACCCAATTGTTTTATTGTAACATTCATATGTTTGCTCATAGTCTATCTGATATTTATCTGGTTTCCCTTTTCCTTGTTTCTATTCTAACGTCTAATTGCTTACACTTCTCTCCCCATCCTGGTTGATTATAAAAAATATATATTTAGGATTTCCTAGATATGACAAACATTCTACTGGGCAATATGGTCTTTCCGAGTTCCTTAGATGACAGAAAGTGTGGTTGAACATAGCACAGTCCTGGTAACTTGCTGCTTCAGGTCACAGTTACCCCATGTGAGTTCCCCATAATCCTTGCGTTGGTTCCTCCCACACCAATAACCAGTTGACCCTCGTACTCCAATAATGATCCCTTTCTGTATTTTAGTTACGGTTCCTGCCTGTGCAGGAATATACATTTTAATCCTGTCTGTTTCTCTTCTCTGTCTTGTTCTTTTGCTCTTTACTATTGTCAGTTTGTGTCACGGATTCTGCCGAGGCTGCCCCTCCTCCTTGCTCGGGCAGGATTCGGCGTTCGTCGTCACCGGAATACTAGCTGCTGCCAATCTGTGTTCTATGTTTCTATGTTCTACCTGTTGTTGTCTGATTGTCACACACCTGTTTTCCATCATGTATTACTCCTTCCCTATTTAACCCGGTGGCTCCCAGTGTGTTTTGTGCGTGTTTGTTTTCGTTTTGTGTGTTGTAGGTGAGCGGGTTTGTTCCTCCCTGTGTGGAGGTATTTTGTATTGTTTTCTTTACTTATTTCAGTAAAGTACATTTCATAGAGTTCTGTGTCCTGCGCCTGACTTCGATCCACCGCATTACACTGACACTCGTGACAGTATGCCATTCCCCTTCTTCTCAGGGGAACTAGTAAAGGGCAGAGAAATCAATGATGGGGATATCTGGAAGGTCTTGGAGGTCTGGAATATCTCGGCGTCTGGAAGGTCTTGGAGGTCTGGAATATCTCGGCGGTCTGGAAGGTCTTGGAGGTCTGGCCCTCCCCCGAGGGAATCAACAAGAGCACGTAGCTCATTATTATCATTCCCATTGCCATCCTCTTGCCTCTCCTGATTCTCGCCAACTCCAGCATCCTCATGTCCTTCATCTCTAGATCGTTGGTTTACTCGTGGTACCCTGGTACAGTGGTTCAGATGATACCAGGTCGCGCTCCCCTCTATCTGTACAGCCGTTGGTGTAACCTGGATGACGATGTATGGTGGGGTTGGAACACTCCTATATTGGAAACATGGATCTAAGTATCTGTCTCTGCCACTTTTACCATCATTGAGGTAGCCAACAACACCTGGTACGGGCCCCTCCACATAGAGTCTTTCCAGCTCTTTCTTCTGTAGTCTTTTACCGTCACATAGTCTCCAGGGCGCAGAAAATGCTCAGATTCTCCTACTCAGTTGGGCAGAGTTGCCTTCACCCATGGAAAGAAAGTCTTAAGAACATTGTTAGGTTAGGTGATACACAGTATGCTACTGTACCATGTCTTCTTAGCAGTCAGGAGAAGCCTTGAGATTATGAACCACTCCTTTGCTTGTTGCAGTCCATTCGTTTCATAGACAGGCCGCCTCTACTCCCTGCCTCCTACCACAACTATACTTTCACATGAAACATTTAACCTAACCAATAACACATTAATTACTACTGCTCACATACTTAATACAATTAGCATATTTTACCACAAAAAAACATTAAAACCCCTGTAACCACAAAAACATTAAATCCCATGTAACCAATACTTCCCCCCTTTGGACACATGCATCACATCATGATTCATGTGTTCAAAAAACAAAACAACACCAATATTGCCTGTTAAACCAAAATAATAACTGAAGTTAAAATGACAACCTTTGATAATATCTTAACCTAATTGCATTCCATAATATTATTCAAGGAATATCCTTCATTCAGGACTAACTCTCTCACTTCATCCTTGTCCTGTTTGGAATGATATATAGGAGTATTGCCAAATTATAAACTTCTTCATAATTATGAGTATTATAAATGACCCTTAACTCGGTATCATAAATTACCTTAAACTCATCATCCTATGTCACTCGGTTTTCCAGTGTGGGTGATCAAATCACACTAGAAAATCAAGACAAAGGTCAGAGGTCGTTCAAACCCTTTAAAGAAATGTTTCATTCTTGAGTGGTCTAATCATTAATAGCCGTCAAAGCATGTCATACATTTTGTATCCTAAGTGTACAGTAAGTCCTTAGTACAGCTCTTTTGAAAATAAATCACATGTATTTACTTATCACTCAGTAAATAAAAGCCCAAAATACATGTGTTTGCTCCTTTAAGACATATCACTTCTATTCCGTGAAAAGAACCCTAAAATCAAAAATAAATATCCTATACAGCTAACATTTCATACTAAGTAGGTTGTTTGTGGTTATTTGAAAACCATATAGTAAAACAATAAACAAACAAAAAATGGCCAGGCCTTATTTATAGTCTTTGAAAATATTTCAAAGAAAAGAGAGAATCACTCCCCCCTTTTTCCTGGAAGAAAAAGTACATGTTTAGTTAGTTTCCATTTTGATACCTCTTAACAAGTAAAAACAATTTAAATTCGAAATTCTCACTCTCCATTGAATATACCAATCCACATCTCCTGATCCCCCCCCCCTCCGAAAACCCTCAACAACATCACTCGTGACTGCTCCCTTCCCCGGTGACTTCCACAATCCAGTGCACATAAAATGAAATAAAGTCCCATGAGATTTAAACCCCTAGGCTTTTCCCTAGTCGCACTGCTCCCACTCGATCACGCCCACCATGCTTCGTGACTTCGAAAACTCCAATCCCCAAATATACTATCTCTTGCCTCGTTGGTTGTACTTTCCCACATGCCCTGTGGCCCCTCTTCTACCAAAATAGTTTACTAATGTGATGATGGTTTTGCCTATTAGTGTCCTCGTCATTCGACGCCCATAACACTTTACTACAATCCACAACACTCAAATTCAACCCCTTCTGCGATTGTTGAAATGCAGCGTGATACACCATTTGACTATTTGTAACCCTCATTCGCGCTGTCACCCATACATACTGTCAATTTACATGTCACCTTTCAGAATCCATTATCTTTGACCCTCTGAAGGATTCTTTAACCCCACTGAATGTAATACTTTTCCCTGTCACAAATACAGTAAATTTCTCAGTGTAAGGAATCAGTGATATTTGATCCCAAGTATCTATTAAAATGTTGTTTGAGACGTGGTCTCCTACATCTCCCTTATCATTCATACTGTAGGGGATTTCCATCAATCCTAGAAAAAAGACTCCCAATCAAGACACATCAGACATTATCGTGTTTCATTAAGTGGAATGTACACCTATAACATAACAAACCCATAACCACTTTCCAGTAATCTAATAATTTCAACCTGCTGCATTGATTTTTAGTAAAAATAAAAATTGTTGTGCAATCAATCCAGAACCTACAAAAAGTTAGTGCTGTCCCCTGTTCCCTAGTCAAAAATACATGCTTCTCTAGCTACCCTGATTTGGTCCTTCCCACTAGTTCTAAGACTGCTGCCATTCATCTTAGCTGGTGCCATTTCTTTGTTATTATTATTTATTATTATTTTTATTATTTCCCCTTTATTTAACCAGGTAAGCCAGTTGAGAACAAGTTCTCATTTACAACTGCGACCTGGCCAAGATAAAGCGAAGCAGTGCGATTAAAAACAACAACACAGAGTTACACATGGGGTAAACAAAACATAATCACACAAATTACTCTGTTGTGGTTACCTAGGCCTCCACGGCTTGGTAGGACAATCCCTTCTCATATGTCCTGATTGATTGCACCCCCAGCAGACACCTGGTCTTCTTGGTCAACCATTCTGGTGTGTCTGATGCTGTGGTTGGTACCATTGATTTTTGGGTCCATTTTCATTATTCTTGTTCTGCCACTGTCCAGGGGATTGTTGTGTGTACACATTCACTACTGGTAAGGCTGGAGCTCTTCGGCCTTGCTGCTGAGGCGGTGGTTGTTGACCTCCTTGGAGAACAGGTGCCATGGCACCCTTTTCTGCCGGTGTCAGTCATCACTGGAGCTTGTGTTTTATTTTTGTCCTTTCTTGTCAGCTCTTCCAGCTGCAACTGTCCCCTGTTTTCTCAGAATCTCTCTCCACTGCTTCGCCAATTTCCGTTCATCCCTCCTGTATTTCTCCATTGCGTGGATAATATGGGTCGCAGAATTCCTTGCGTGATTCTAACGTTTGTCCCTCTGTCTCACTCTGTCCTTGATCAGAGTCAGCATACTGTCTAAGTTATTCACCTTCCTCATCACTTGTTTTCCCCCCATCTTTTTACCCATCATACTCTTGTTCATCTATCCTATAATTTCCCAGTTTCGTTAACATACCCCTCAGTCCTTCATAACAGTCTATATTTAAATGTGATTGTTCTCCTCTTCTTGGTGTGGAAACCTGTTGCTTCCTTTTTTTTTGCTTCTATCTCTACATTCCCTGTTATTGAGGCTAGACCTGTGACCTGAGAATACTGCCCCCTTCTGTGTATGGTGGGGGTGTAGTTAAACCCCCCTTCTGTGTATGGTGGGGGTGTAGTTAAACCCCCCTTCTGTGTATGGTGGGGGTGTAGTTAAACCCCCCTTCTGTGTATGGTGGGGGTGTAGTTAAACCCCCCTTCTGTGTATGGTGGGGGTGTAGTTAAACCCCCCTTCTGTGTATGGTGGGGGTGTAGTTAAACCCCCCTTCTGTGTATGGTGGGGGTGTAGTTAAACCCCCCTTCTGTGTATGGTGGGGGTGTAGTTAAACCCCCCTTCTGTGTATGGTGGGGGTGTAGTTAAACCCCCCTTCTGTGTATGGTGGTGGTGTAGTTAAACCCCCCTTCTGTGTATGGTGGGGGTGTAGTTAAACCCCCCTTCTGTGTATGGTGGTGGTGTAGTTAAACCCCCCTTCTGTGTATGGTGGGGGTGTAGTTAAACCCCCCTTCTGTGTATGGTGGTGGTGTAGTTAAACCCCCCTTCTGTGTATGGTGGTGGTGTAGTTAAACCCCCCTTCTGTGTATGGTGGGGGTGTAGTTAAACCCCCCTTCTGTGTATGGTGGGGGTGTAGTTAAACCCCCCTTCTGTGTATGGTGGTGGTGTAGTTAAACCCCCCTTCTGTGTATGGTGGGGGTGTAGTTAAACCCCCCTTCTGTGTATGGTGGGGGTGTAGTTAAACCCCCCTTCTGTGTATGGTGGTGGTGTAGTTAAACCCCCCTTCTGTGTATGGTGGGGGTGTAGTTAAACCCCCCTTCTGTGTATGGTGGTGGTGTAGTTAAACCCCCCTTCTGTGTATGGTGGTGGTGTAGTTAAACCCCCCTTCTGTGTATGGTGGGGGTGTAGTTAAACCCCCCTTCTGTGTATGGTGGGGGTGTAGTTAAACCCCCCTTCTGTGTATGGTGGGGGTGTAGTTAAACCCCCCTTCTGTGTATGGTGGTGGTGTAGTTAAACCCCCCTTCTGTGTATGGTGGTGGTGTAGTTAAACCCCCCTTCTGTGTATGGTGGTGGTGTAGTTAAACCCCCCTTCTGTGTATGGTGGGGGTGTAGTTAAACCCCCCTTCTGTGTATGGTGGTGGTGTAGTTAAACCCCCCTTCTGTGTATGGTGGGGGTGTAGTTAAACCCCCCTTCTGTGTATGGTGGTGGTGTAGTTAAACCCCCCTTCTGTGTATGGTGGGGGTGTAGTTAAACCCCCCTTCTGTGTATGGTGGTGGTGTAGTTAAACCCCCCTTCTGTGTATGGTGGTGGTGTAGTTAAACCCCCCTTCTGTGTATGGTGGGGGTGATAGTTAAACCCCCCTTCTGTGTATGGTGGTGGTGTAGTTAAACCCCCCTTCTGTGTATGGTGGGGGTGTAGTTAAACCCCCCTTCTGTGTATGGTGGGGGTGTAGTTAAACCCCCCTTCTGTGTATGGTGGTGGTGTAGTTAAACCCCCCTTCTGTGTATGGTGGGGGTGTAGTTAAGCCAGCCTTTTTCGGTTCACTCTCCCTCTCCATGATTATCCTTCTAGCCTTGGCTATGCTGTCCCTCCAACTCTTTCCTTCCTCCCAGAATACTTTCTCTCTCTTCTTCTTTCCAAAAAAATGAGATTTTATCCCTTGCCTTTCTTTTAATATTCTTCTTATCCTTTGTTCCCTTGTCTCATCTCCCATTAAGATAAGACACTCGCTCCCCTGTGCTTTCGTACTCTTATTTTCCTTTGTTCCCTTATCTTATCCCAAACCTATAAAATAGCCCCCTCACTTTTCCTGTCCCTAGGTATTTTCCCAGTAGTCTATGCAGTTATAGGTTGCTAGACCACCCCCTATTCACCCCTTAATCATATTCACGTTTCTATTTTCTTTAATCTAGGTTTTTCGTATCTAACTTCCTATACCTTCTTTTCCTGTCTTTCAGTATATCTATATCATACGTTATTATTTTTATGTTTCCTGTCACTGTGTAATCCACTATTGTACATCCCCTTATCCTATACTTAAATGCGGCTGGTTCTCGTTCTAATCTTCGTCTTGGCATTTATTCCCTAACTCATCCTTCTTTGTCTTTCTCTTTTACTTGTGTATATCTGGACAGCTAGTCCCTATCCTAAATTCTCCTACCTAGATTTCTATTATTACTATCATCCTGGTCTTATTACTGGATCAATGACATAGGTAATAGCTGTTTCGCATTAGCTTGTGCCTTTTCCGGATAATGTTATAATGGTATCTTATTGGATTAATTTAGTTAAAATATAAATGTGTTGTTTAACAAATCTAGAACCCACTATAAGTTGGTGCTATTCCATCAGCATAATAGCTAAAGCTACTTGCAATCCACTGGTCTACGTAACGAAAACAAATTATCGTTTTATAATTCACCAACTATTTGCATACACCACTGGTGTTACGCAACCTATACAATAAAGTAATAACAATTAGAATTTGTCAAAGAACTGTTTTCCATTCAACTATTCAGACTTCTGCTTCAAATGTCTCTTACAGCTCAATACAGTCAAGCAAGTACGACTCTCTTTTACCCGCGAACTAGAACCATAAATTATTTTCCTTTTGTTATCAATTCAAATAATTGCCATTTCCAGTCCGTCAATAGTCCACATTACAACTCTATTTTCAGTCGTTTTTAAACTATCAACTAATTCGGCAACACAAAAATAATTATTTTACTCCCCCCACTATTCCTGTTGAATAAGTGAGTCGTTCAATTCGAACCCCGCAAACTACTGAATCCCAGTCTTACATCACAACCCATAACTATAGTTGAACTATAATCAGAAAATCTAGATTTTAGTCAGTAATGCATAATCTATGCTTTATTGAAATGACAAGTAAATCCTCCTTTATTCCAATTATAATGGTCTGTAGTTTTTATATCTGACACATACCACACTTATCAGAAAATAGCTTTACCGGACAAAGATCTCACAAGCTCAAAGGGAATGACTTAGCAGTCAACGAGCCAAATCTACATTTATTAATTTGGAAACAGATCTAATGAATTTAATCAAAAGGATTATGTTTTTTCACCCTAATATACTAAAATTCCTTTACTATATCACCTCTGCTCCGAAATGATAGATAGTTATTATAATGCTTAATCTTATTTCTATCACATGATCTATGTACTTTCTCCCCCCTCCCCCCACCCGTCTACGTGTTTGGGCGCGCAAGCCAGCACTTATATAGTATTCCACTTCTATCTAATAATCAATTACTCGCACATAACATTCATCATATTTTAATATATTCATATCAACCAAACCATTCGTATTTCTAATGATTCTTTATTACCACAGGTTAGTTTACCCTAATCTAGTCCCAGCGGACCATCAACTTTAACTACCTAGACCCCTCCCCTCAGTCATAGACTCCTCCCAGAATCCTATAGACTGGTCACTATTCACTGATCTTACACTATTCTATGCCAGGCAGTGTTGTACACCCCCCAAGATATCATTATATACAAAGCTTATTATCCAAACCTATATAACATTATCATACACACCTCTTTATCTCATCATCCAAATCTCAGAGTGAGCCTCATTTTCCACATTTAGACCATTCTCATATCACATTCACACAATGTTGTTCTCAAACACGCTTAAATCACTATTCGTATAACCTACAGGAATATTTTATTCTATAAAAGTGCCCAGATTTAGAATGTTAACCCTAGCACGTTTGACATTTCACTATGGTCAATTTTACCATAATCCTACATTACTTCTAAATTTCCCAAATGTAATGACCCCCTACAAGAGTGGCCAAAATGCAATGTGTTGACGTCATACGATTACCCCCTTACACGTGACCTGTTCCTCCAACAAGATTTCTCATACCCCTCCGGGAAAATACACACACCCCTTCTGATCTCCTTCTCCCAGTAACGTGAACTTTCCACACTCCGTTAGTAAATGAATATCCACATACTATTAATTCTCCTCTTCCTAATGCAAGATTGGGCTTGCCCTTTCTCCACCAGCCTTAGAAGCTTCAAACAACCTAAAATATTATCCCTTTCCTGTCACTTCCTCCACAAAGAAAAGGCTATTATTTGCAGGATTTCTTTTTATTGTCCGATCACTCACACAGATAAGCAGCCACTAATGCTTAAATGAATCAGACAGAATGAATCACTGAATGACTCACAGCCGCTCAAGCTAACCATTCACCCGTACGAGATGAGCAGACCTACTCTATCTAATTATTTATACTTTGAAGCCCTGGTGGCTGTTCACAACCATTCTTATCCCTGAGATGAAAGGCGCGACTTCCAATTTATGGTGTCACCTACTCCGGATGACCTACTTTTTTACCCGATTAGCTGTCTAATTTGTGCATCCCCTCACCCAGGATGATGCACACCTACCCGAGCAGTCCTCTAACGATGAACTCCTCGTTAGAGCGGTACCGTAAGCCCTCTCAATCTTATATACAACTCTTGGCTAGCCACCTGCCCATTCAGTCCTCTGGAGTGCTAACCCTAGCTCTCCACAGCGGTACCACAGGATTTAACTTATTTACACTTATCAACAATAACATTGCATGCAAGCTTATTTCTCATTCCAACAAAAACTCAGTACTTTTCCTAAATTTGGTCCTTAATGCTGGAGAGAACACTTCCGTAACCAACACTCAGATTCAGCTTGATCGAATCACACAGTTCTATGCTAATAGTAAGTATGTCGCTTACCTTTATTTAACAGTGGCCACTGCATCTGTGTGACTCGCTCAAACTTCCTCCGACGGTCAAGCACTCAAAGATCTCTATTAATAGGTCCCATCCTGGGTGCCAATTATGTTGTGGAAATTAATCACTATACTTTATTAAAAATCAAAGTTCTTCCAGAGTTTTTGTAGAATCAAGATTTGACTTTATTTCAATTCAACAAAACCCATGCTGGTCTGCAGAGTTGCAAAATTATCGCAACCCCTATTACTAGCCTGTTCAACCTCTCTTTCGTATCGTCTAAGATCCCCAGAGATTGGAAAGCTGCCGCGGTCATCCCCCTCTTCAAAGGGGATGACACTCTAGATCCAAATTGTTACAGACCTATATCCATCCTGCCCTGCCTTTCGAAAGTATTTGAAAGCCAAGTTAACAAACAGATCACTGACCATTTCGAATCCCACCGTACCTTCTCCGCTATGCAATCTGGTTTCCGAGCTGGTCATGGGTGCACCGCAGCTACGCTCAAGGTCCTAAACAATATAATAACCGCGATCGATAATGTTGTGGAAATGAATCATTATATTTTATTAAAAATCAAAGTTCTTCCAGAGTTTTTGTAGAATCAAGATGTGACTTTATTTCAATTCAACAAAGCCCGTGCTGGTCTGCAGAGTAGCCCCATTTTCTCTCTCTCTCTTCCCTAGCTATATAGTCTCCTTCACACACACCCTAGCTTAAAATCCCTCCCTCTTCAGTTTCCCGCTCTTTATCGCTCCGCCCACTTCCTTTGTCTATGATGCCGGCTAAATTCGACTTTCATTCAGTTCAGAATCAATAGTAATACAATCAATCAATCCCTTATCTTGCAAAAACACTCATGTTTAGTTTAAACTCTGTTCAACCCCGGCTCTCCCGGGCTTGACCTGAAGACTGATTGTTGGACATGACAGGTCCATACTTAAATCTTTCAAACATACACAAACCCCACCCCATCATGCTGTAATCAATCAAGAAGATAGCCAAGGAGAGACAAAGGTTTAGCCTGAACTCTGCTCAACCCTGGCCGCTCTTTCCACTTTGTTTGAGGAGAGAGGCAAAAGGCCACAGTCTGGTTTCAGTCTCTGATAAAGTAGGACAGCCATGGATTTAAGTAAGAGCAAGAAATTTGACCCTAGGTCAGATTCCCACTTCACCCACACACACACACACAGTGAAATGACCCAACTAAGTTCTTTGCCTAGCAACAAAGAATTCTAACTCTATGTTCGTGATTAACCCAGTTTTATCTCATAGTCCACTAAAAAATCTATGTCATATAAGACAGTACTGTGCAGCTGTCTTCATCGACCTGGCCAAGGCTTTTGACTCTGTCAATCACCACATTCTTATTGGCAGACTAAATAGCCTTGGTTTCTCAAATGACTGCCTCGCCTGGTTCACCAACTACTTCTCAGATAGAGTTCAATGTGTCAAATCGGAGGGTCTGTTGTCTGGACCTCTGGCAGTCTCTATGGGGGTGCCACAGGGTTCAATTCTCGGGCTGACTCTATTCTCTGTGTATATCAATAATGTCGCTCTTGCTGCTGGTGACTCTCAGATCCACCTCTACACAGACGACACCATTTTGTATACATCTGGCCCTTCACTGGACACTGTGTTAACAAACCTCCAAACGAGCTTCAATGCCATACAACACTCCTTCCGTGGCCTCCAACTGCTCTTAAACGCTAGTAAAACTAAATGCATGCTCTTCAATCGAACGCTGCTTGCACCCGCCCGCCCGACTAGAATCACTACTCTCGGCGGGTCTGACTTAGAATATGTGGACAACTACAAATACCTAGGTGTCTGGTTAGACCGTAAACTCTCCTTCCAGACTGTCACGCCCTGACTCAGGGGACTCTTATTTGTTGAGTCAGGGTGTGATTTTCTATGTGGTGTAGATCTATGTTTATAGTCTAGTATGTCTAGATCTATGTTGGCCGGTGTGGTTCCCAATCAGAGGCAGCTGTCGTTTGTTGTCTCTGATTGGGGACCATACTTAGGCAGCCTATGGGCACTATTGAGTTGTGGGATCTTGTTCCGTGTGAGGTATGTTGTTTGTGTACCTTGGACTTCACGTTTCGTTTCGTTTGTTGTTTTGTCTTTGTTTATTCGGTTCAAATAAACATGTATGCATATCACGCTGCGCCTTGGTCTGTCCCGTCTATGAACGAACGTGACAGAAGACCCCACCAAACGAGGACCAAGCAGCGTGTCCAGGAGCAGACAGCCTGGACCTGGGAGGAGATCCTGGACGGTAAGGGATCCTGGACTTGGGAGGAGATTCAGGCTGGGATGGATCGCCGTCCTTGGGAGGAGACAGTGGAGGCCCGGTATAGAGAGGAGAAACGGCGCCAACAGTGCCGACGACGGAGACCCGAGAGGCAACCCCAATAATTTTTTTTGGGGGGGCACACGGTGTGGACGACGAGGCAGCAGGAGGCTGTTAAAGGGCGGGTCTGCAGGTTAGGAGAGGAGGCCACCATGTTATGGGGGCTATTGGTTCAGAGGGAGCAGGAGTTATTCGGTCAGAGTGAGGCGCTACAGGAGCCTAAAAGGGAGAAGGAAAGTGTAGATGCACGGCAAGAGGAGCTGGTTAGGCAGCAGAAAGAGCGGGGGTTAATAAAGGAACCCAGTCCTGTTCCTCGCACCAAGCAAGTGGTGCGTGTCGCCAGTCCGGTCCGGCCCGTTCCTGCTCCCCGCACTAAGCCAGTGGTGCGTGTTCCTAATACGGCCCGACCCGTTCCTGCTCCTCGCACCAAGACAGTGGTGCACGTCGCCAGCCCGGTCCGGCCTGTTCCGGCCCCTCGCACCAAGCCAGTGGTGCGCGTCGCCAGCCCGGCCTGTTCCTGCCCCTCGCACCTAGTCAGTGGTGCGCGTCGCCAGCCCGGCCCGGCCTGTTCCTGCCCCTCGCACCAAGCCAGTGGTGCGCGGCGCCAGCCCGGCCCGGCCTGTTCCTGCCCCTCGCACCAAGCCAGTGGTGCGCGTCGCCAGCCCGGCCCGGCCTGTTCCTGCCCCTCGCACCAAGTCAGTGGTGCGCGTCGCCAGCCCGGTCCGGCCTGTTCCTGTCCCTCGCACCAAGCCAGTGGTGCGCGTCGCCAGCCCGGCCCGGCCTGTTCCTGCCCCTCGCACCAAGCCAGTGGTGCGCATCGCCAGTCCGGTACGGCCCGTTCCTGCTCCCCGCACCAAGCCAGTGGTGCGCGTCGCCGGCCCGGCCTGTTCCTGCCCCTCGCACCAAGCCAGTGGTGCGCGTCGCCAGCCCGGCCTGTTCCTGCCCCTCGCACCAAGCCAGTGGTGCGCGTCGCCAGTCCGGCCCGGCCTGTTCCTACTCCCCGCACCAGGCCAGTGGTGCGCGTCGCCAGTCCGGGATGGCCTGTTCCTGCTCCCCGCACCAAGCCAGTGGTGCGTGTCGCCAGCCCGGTCCGGCCTGTTCCTGCTCCTCGCACCAAGCCAGTGGTGCGTGTGTCCAGTCCGGCACGGCCCGTGCCTGTTCCAACGGTCAGCTGCTCCACTCCGGAGCCAGAGCAGTCCGCGCCACCAGTGCCCAGTCCAGCTCCGGTCAGCGGCTCCAGTCCGGAGCCTGAGCAGTTCGCTCCACCAGTGCCCGGTCCAGCTCCGGTCAGCGGCTCCAGTCCAGACCCAGACGTCAGCCCCTCTCCAGGTTCGGGGTCTCCCACACCAGGGTCCAGACAGGGCTTGGAGTATAGTGGGAGGAAGGAGAAGGGAAGCAGCGCGCCGAGGTCCAGACCAGACCAGGGGCGCAACAGGGAGGCGGAGAATAGGTGGTCATCACGCCCGTAGCCGGATCCGCCTCCGAGGCGGAATGCCCACCCGGCCCCTACCCTGTTAAGTAAAGGTTGTGCGGTTGGAGTCCGCACCTTTGGGGGGGGGGGGGTACTGTCACGCCCTGACTCAGGGGACTCTTATTTGTTGAGTCAGGGTGTGATTTTCTACGTGGTATAGATCTATGTTTATAGTCTAGTATGTCTAGATCTATGGTGGTGTGGTTCCCAATCAGAGGCAGCTGTCGTTCGTTGTCTCTGATTGGGGACCATACTTAGGCAGCCTATGGGCACTATTGAGTTGTGGGATCTTGTTCCGTGTGAGGTATGTTGTTTGTGTACCTTGGACTTCACGTTTCGTATAGTTTGTTGTTTTGTCTTTGTTTATTCGGTTCAAATAAACATGTATGCATATCACGGTGCGCCTTGGTCTGTCCCGTCTATGAACAAACGTGACACAGACTCACATTAAGCATCTCCAATCCAAAGTTACATCTAGAATCGGCTTCCTATTTCGCAACAAAGCCTTCTTCACTCATGCTGCTAAACATGCCCTCGTAAAACTGACTATCCTACCGATCCTTGACTTCGCCGATGTCATTTACTCAGCAAATTGGATGTAGTTGCAAAATAAATGCACTGTTGGTTAAGGGCTGTAAGTAAGCATTTCACTGTAATGTCTGCACCCGTTGTATTCGGTGCATGTGACCAATACATTTTGATTTGATTTGATTTGATTTGATCACAGTGCCATTAGTTTTGTCACCAAAGCCCCATATACTACCCACCATTGTGACCTGTACGCTCTCGTTGGCTGGCCCTCACTACATATTCTTCGCCAAACCCACTGGCTCCAGGTCATCTATAAATCACTTCTAGGCATATCCCCGCCTTATCTTAGATCATTGGTCACCATAGCAACACCCACCCGTAGTATGCGTTCCAGCAGGTATATCTCACTGGTCATCCCCAAAGCCAACACCTCCTTTGGCCGCCATTCCTTCAAGTTCTCTGCTGCAAATGACTGGAATGAACTGCAAAAATCTCTGAAGCTGGAGACACTTATCTCCCTCACTAACGTTAAGCATCAGTTGTCAGAGCAGCTTACCGATCACTGCACCTGTACACAGCCCATCTGTAATTAGCCCACCCAACTACCTCATCCCCATATTGTTATTTACATTGTTATTTATTTTGCTCATTTGCACCCCAGTATCTCTATTTGCACATCATCTTCTGCACATCTATCACTCCAGTGTTAATACTAAATTGTAATTATTTTGCACTATGGCCTATTTATTGCCTTACCTCCATAACTTTCTACATTTGCACACACTGTATATAGATTTTCTATTGTGGTATTGACTGTACGTTTTGTTTATTCCATATGTAACTCTGTGTTGTTGTTGTTTTTATCGCACTGCTTTGCTTTATCTTGGCCAGATCGCAGTTGTAAATGAGAACTTGTTCTCAACTGGCTTACCTGGTTAAATAAAGGTGAAATAAAAAATAAATAAAATAAAAATTCTCACAGGTTATGGGGTAGTCTGGCTAGTTGGCTTCATTACAATACGTGTATGTACTATATGCTGGATGTACAGTAATATTGTAGTTGTCACGATCGTTGTAAGAGGCAGACCAAGGCACAGCGTGGTAAGCGTACATACTTTATTCAATTAACGTACTAACACACACGAACAAAACAACAAACCAAACGATACCTGAAGTCCTAGGTTATACACCAAAACAAACCTTACGGAACAAGATCCCACAAATAACTAGTGCCAACAGGCTGCCTAAGTATGGTTCCCAATCAGAGACAACCAGCAACAGCTGCCTCTGATTGGGAACCACCCTGGCCAACATAAAAATACATGAACTAGAACAAAACATAGAAAATACAACATAGACACTACACACCCTGGCTCAACATTTAAGAGTCCCCAGAGCCAGGGCGTGACAGTAGTTGAATGAAAGTTGTGTTTAATATATTAATCGACAGACTTTCTTTAAATTACTATAGCGGCCACGAACTGCCTTGTTTTTCTAACAATAATATCTGTGTCAATATCGCAACATTAACTGTTTTGTCTTGTTTCTACCGATATAATTCATATGGAAACGGCCCAAGCTGCTTGCTATAGCTAGCTGGCCAGTTAGTCTGTCAGGCAAGAAAAGTTGTGTGTAGCGGTAAATTTGGGCTGCGCTCACAAAGCGTCAAACTCAGCTGTCACTAGCTAGCCATACAGACAACCAGCTAACTAGCCAGCGAAATGAAGGTTAGAGTAATTTTGTTTTGTTTTTGGGCTTAGGTTATGGTTTGTCATATTTGCTAGGTACAGATATTCATAGGCTATAAATTGCCTTGTTTTCCTATTATTTGACAGCTTAGCTGTCGTGTTAGGGTAGATGCCTGCACAGTGGAGCTCATATGATATTAAGTTGGATATTTGTTTATATAGCCAGCTAAGAAGTTGCTTGTTTTGTTCTGTTTCTACTGATGCAATTCATTTGGAAACTGTCCCAGCTTTGTAACTAATCAGTTAACATTGGCAAACTCTGTAGTCTGTCAGGCAAGAAAGCGAGAGCAGATTGGAGTAGAGAAAGCGAGAGTTAATTGGAGGAGAGAAAGCGAGAGCGAGAGCAAGAGCAAGAGCAAGAGCAAGAGCAAGAGCAAGAGAGAGAGAGAGAGAGAGAGAGAGAGAGAGAGAGAGAGAGAGAGAGAGAGAGATTATGTTCCTGACCACAATTGTATCCTATTTGTTGCTCCTCTCCCTCTGTCACTCTGTTCCTCTAGGTCAGTGAAAGCGAAGGAAGTGATGTGGAGAGTCAGGGCTCAGCAGCAAAATGCAGGGAGGAAGAGGAGTTAGAGATGATTGGAGGGATAGAGATGTGGAGCGAGGAGGGAGGAGTGGAGAGTGAATTGGAGGGAGATTAGAGTGGAGGGAGAGGAACATGGAGAGGAACAGGGACATGGAGAGGAGGAGGAGGAGGAGGAGGAAGGAGAGGAGGAGGAGGAGGGTGAGGAGGAGGAAGAGGAGGAGGAGGAAGGAGAGGGAGAGGAAGAGTGAGAGCACACCCAAGAGGGGAGCCTACGTTTCCATGAAGTATGTCTGCCCCAAGTCCCACCATTCACCCTTGTTGTTTTTAAAAGTGGTAGTACTTCCAGAGCTTGTAATGGATTACAACAAGAAAATGGGCGGGGTTGACCATCTTGACCAACTGAGGAGCTATTACAATGTTGGACACACAGGCAGAGAATGGTGGAAGTATGTGTTTTGGGGGATGCTCAACAAAGCCATCATGAATGAGTACATTGTGTGGGGGACCCTGCAAAGGCCCCTTCCCAGAAACCGCAGGCGCTGGTCCCTAAAGGCATTCAAAATGCAGCTTTTGCATTCACTTTGTGATACAGCTACAGTGGCAGGAAGAGGGGAGCCAAAAATGTGCCAACAGGGCGTGTGGACTGAGTTGTAACTTATATGAAAGCAGGTGAAGTTTGAAGGGAGCAAGAGAGGGTGTGTGGTGTGCATCCGGAGTGGACGCAGGGCAAAGAGTGGGAGATGTGTGGAAACCTCCTTTGGGTGGTCTACGTGGTCTGTGCCACTTTGCAGGATGGGGCCATGCTTCCAGAAGTTCCATGACATGTTGTACGCTAAATGAAAACACTGAAGTGACAGCATGAAATATTAATTTGTCCTACAAATCTTTTATTGTCTCTGAACAGTTATTGTATTTTTGTATCTTCTCTCTATTTAATACTTGTTGCATTCACTGAATTAGTAGGCTACTATTTCTACATTTTGTGTCAGGCTTGGTCTGTACTCAATCTTATTGAGAGAGGTTTTCTACATTTTGAAATAGTCTCTGAATAGTTGTTTGCATTTTTACATTGTTACAGAAGTAAGAATCATTGTCAATCAAATGGCCTACTTTCTGTGGGTTTTGAAATACGTTCTGAATATTGTCCTCTGGTCACATTTTTAATATCTTTTAAAATATGTACTGTACCAGTCAAAGGTTTGGACACACCTACTCATTCAAGGGTTTTTCTTTATTTTTACTATTTTCTACATTGTAGAATAATAGTGAAGACATCAAAACTATAATATATAAACGATATAATTCATATGGAAACCGGCCCAAGCTGCTTGCTATAGCTAGCTAGCCAGTTAGTCTGTCAGGCAAGAAAAGTTGTGTGTAGCGGTAAATTTGGGCTGCGCTCACGAGTCGCTCTGGATAAGAGCGTCTGCTAAATGACGTAAATGTAATGTAAATGAAGCGTCAAACTCAGCTGTCACTTTCACTAGCTAGCCATACAGACAACCAGCTAACTAGCCAGCGAAATGAAGGTTAGAGTAATTTTGTTTTGTTTTTGGGCTTAGGTTATGGTTTGTCATATTTGCTAGGTACAGATATTCATAGGCTATAAATTGCCTTGTTTTCCTATTATTTGACAGCTTAGCTGTCGTGTTAGGGTAGATGCCTGCACAGTGGAGCTCATATGATATTAAGTTGGATATTTGTTTATATAGCCAGCTAAGAAGTTGCTTGTTTTGTTCTGTTTCTACTGATGCAATTCATTTGGAAACTGTCCCAGCTTTGTAACTAATCAGTTAACATTGGCAAACTCTGTAGTCTGTCAGGCAAGAAAGCGAGAGCAGATTGGAGTAGAGAAAGCAAGAGTTAATTGGAGGAGAGAAAGCGAGAGCAAGAGCGAGAGCGAGAGCGAGAGCGAGAGCGAGAGCGAGAGCGAGAGCGAGAGCGAGAGCGAGAGAGAGAGATTATGTTCCTGACCACAATTGTATCCTATTTGTTGCTCCTCTCCCTCTGTCACTCTGTTCCTCTAGGTCAGTGAAAGCGAAGGAAGTGATGTGGAGAGTCAGGGCTCAGCAGCAAAATGCAGGGAGGAAGAGGAGTTAGAGATGATTGGAGGGATAGAGATGTGGAGCGAGGAGGGAGGAGTGGAGAGTGAATTGGAGGGAGATTAGAGTGGAGGGAGAGGAACATGGAGAGGAACAGGGACATGGAGAGGAGGAGGAGGAGGAGGAGGAAGGAGAGGAGGAGGAGGAGGGTGAGGAGGAGGAAGAGGAGGAGGAGGAAGGAGAGGGAGAGGAAGAGTGAGAGCACACCCAAGAGGGGAGCCTACGTTTCCATGAAGTATGTCTGCCCCAAGTCCCACCATTCACCCTTGTTGTTTTTAAAAGTGGTAGTACTTCCAGAGCTTGTAATGGATTACAACAAGAAAATGGGCGGGGTTGACCATCTTGACCAACTGAGGAGCTATTACAATGTTGGACACACAGGCAGAGAATGGTGGAAGTATGTGTTTTGGGGGATGCTCAACAAAGCCATCATGAATGAGTACATTGTGTGGGGGACCCTGCAAAGGCCCCTTCCCAGAAACCGCAGGCGCTGGTCCCTGAAGGCATTCAAAATGCAGCTTTTGCATTCACTTTGTGATACGGCTACAGTGGCAGGAAGAGGGGAGCCAAAAATGTGCCAACAGGGTGTGTGGACTGAGTTGTAACTTATATGAAAGCAGGTGAAGTTTGAAGGGAGCAAGAGAGGGTGTGTGGTGTGCATCCGGAGTGGACGCAGGGCAAAGAGTGGGAGATGTGTGGAAACCTCCTTTGGGTGGTCTACGTGTTCTGTGCCACTTTGCAGGATGGGGCCATGCTTCCAGAAGTTCCATGACATGTTGTACGCTAAATGAAAACACTGTTTGTGACAGCATGAAATATTAATTTGTCCTACAAATCTTTTATTGTCTCTGAACAGTTATTGTATTTTTGTATCTTCTCTCTATTTAATACTTGTTGCATTCACTGAATTAGTAGGCTACTATTTCTACATTTTGTGTCAGGCTTGGTCTGTACTCAATCTTATTGAGAGAGGTTTTCTACATTTTGAAATAGTCTCTGAATAGTTGTTTGCATTTTGACATTGTTACAGAAGTAAGAATCATTGTCAATCAAATGGCCTACTTTCTGTGGGTTTTGAAATACGTTCTGAATATTGTCCTCTGGTCACATTTTTAATATCTTTTAAAATATGTACTGTACCAGTCAAAGGTTTGGACACACCTACTCATTCAAGGGTTTTTCTTTATTTTTACTATTTTCTACATTGTAGAATAATAGTGAAGACATCAAAACTATAATATATAAACGATATAATTCATATGGAAACCGGCCCAAGCTGCTTGCTATAGCTAGCTAGCCAGTTAGTCTGTCAGGCAAGAAAAGTTGTGTGTAGCGGTAAATTTGGGCTGCGCTCACGAGTCGCTCTGGATAAGAGCGTCTGCTAAATGACGTAAATGTAATGTAAATGAAGCGTCAAACTCAGCTGTCACTTTCACTAGCTAGCCATACAGACAACCAGCTAACTAGCCAGCGAAATGAAGGTTAGAGTAATTTTGTTTTGTTTTTGGGCTTAGGTTATGGTTTGTCATATTTGCTAGGTACAGATATTCATAGGCTATAAATTGCCTTGTTTTCCTATTATTTGACAGCTTAGCTGTCGTGTTAGGGTAGATGCCTGCGCAGTGGAGCTCATATGATATTAAGTTGGATATTTGTTTATATAGCCAGCTAAGAAGTTGCTTGTTTTGTTCTGTTTCTACTGATGCAATTCATTTGGAAACTGTCCCAGCTTTGTAACTAATCAGCTAACATTGGCAAACTCTGTAGTCTGTTAGGCAAGAAAGCAAGAGTAGATTGGAGGAGAGAAAGCGAGAGCAAGAGAGAGAGAGAGAGAGAGAGAGAGAGAGAGAGATTATGTTCCTGACCACAATTGTATCCTATTTGTTGCTCCTCTCCTCTCCCTCTGTCACTCTGTTCCTCTAGGTCAGTGAAAGCGAAGGAAGTGATGTGGAGAGTCAGGGCTCAGCAGCAAAATGCAGGGAGGAAGAGGAGTTAGAGATGATTGGAGGGATAGAGGTGTGGAGCGAGGAGGGAGGAGTGGAGAGAGAGAGGAAGTGGAGAGTGAAGTGGAGGGAGATTAGAGTGGAGGGAGAGGAACATGGAGAGGAACAGGGACATGGAGAGGAGGAGGTGGAAGGAGAGGAGGAGGAGGAGGGTGAGGAGGAGGAGGAGGAGGAGGAGGAGAAGGAGAAGGAGAAGGAGGAGGAGGAGGAGAAGGAAGAGGAGGAGGAGGAAGGAGAGGAGGAGGGTGAGGAGGAGGAAGAGGAGGAGGAGGAAGGAGAGGAGAAGGAGGAGGAGGAGGAGTAGGAGGAAGGAGAGGAGGAGGTGGAGGGGGAGGAGGAGGAGGAGGAGGGAGAGGAGGAGGAAGAGGGAGAGGAGGAAGAAGAGGGAGAGGAAGAGTGAGAGCACACCCAAGAGGGGAGCCTACGTTTCCATGAAGTATGTCTGCCCCAAGTCCCACCATTCACCCTTGTTGTTTTTAAAAGTGGTAGTACTTCCATAGCTTGTAATGGATTACAACAAGAAAATGGGCGGGGTTGACCATCTTGACCAACTGAGGAGCTATTACAATGTTGGACACACAGGCAGAGAATGGTGGAAGTATGTGTTTTGGGGGATGCTCAACAAAGCCATCATAAATGAGTACATTGTGTGGGGGACCCTGCAAAGGCCCCTTCCCAGAAACCGCAGGCGCTGGTCCCTGAAGGCATTCAAAATGCAGCTTTTGCATTCACTTTGTGATACGGCTACAGTGGCAGGAAGAGGGGAGCCAAAAATGTGCCAACAGGGTGTGTGGACTGAGTTGTAACTTATATGAAAGCAGGTGAAGTTTGAAGGGAGCAAGAGAGGGTGTGTGGTGTGCATCCGGAGTGGACGCAGGGCAAAGAGTGGGAGATGTGTGGAAACCTCCTTTGGGTGGTCTACGTGTTCTGTGCCACTTTGCAGGATGGGGCCATGCTTCCAGAAGTTCCATGACATGTTGTACGCTAAATGAAAACACTGTTTGTGACAGCATGAAATATTAATTTGTCCTACAAATCTTTTATTGTCTCTGAACAGTTATTGTATTTTTGTATCTTCTCTCTATTTAATACTTGTTGCATTCACTGAATTAGTAGGCTACTATTTCTACATTTTGTGTCAGGCTTGGTCTGTACTCAATCTTATTGAGAGAGGTTTTCTACATTTTGAAATAGTCTCTGAATAGTTGTTTGCATTTTGACATTGTTACAGAAGTAAGAATCATTGTCAATCAAATGGCCTACTTTCTGTGGGTTTTGAAATACGTTCTGAATATTGTCCTCTGGTCACATTTTTAATATCTTTTAAAATATGTACTGTACCAGTCAAAGGTTTGGACACACCTACTCATTCAAGGGTTTTTCTTTATTTTTACTATTTTCTACATTGTAGAATAATAGTGAAGACATCAAAACTATAATATATAAACGATATAATTCATATGGAAACCGGCCCAAGCTGCTTGCTATAGCTAGCTAGCCAGTTAGTCTGTCAGGCAAGAAAAGTTGTGTGTAGCGGTAAATTTGGGCTGCGCTCACGAGTCGCTCTGGATAAGAGCGTCTGCTAAATGACGTAAATGTAATGTAAATGAAGCGTCAAACTCAGCTGTCACTTTCACTAGCTAGCCATACAGACAACCAGCTAACTAGCCAGCGAAATGAAGGTTAGAGTAATTTTGTTTTGTTTTTGGGCTTAGGTTATGGTTTGTCATATTTGCTAGGTACAGATATTCATAGGCTATAAATTGCCTTGTTTTCCTATTATTTGACAGCTTAGCTGTCGTGTTAGGGTAGATGCCTGCGCAGTGGAGCTCATATGATATTAAGTTGGATATTTGTTTATATAGCCAGCTAAGAAGTTGCTTGTTTTGTTCTGTTTCTACTGATGCAATTCATTTGGAAACTGTCCCAGCTTTGTAACTAATCAGCTAACATTGGCAAACTCTGTAGTCTGTTAGGCAAGAAAGCAAGAGTAGATTGGAGGAGAGAAAGCGAGAGCAAGAGAGAGAGAGAGAGAGAGAGAGAGAGAGAGAGATTATGTTCCTGACCACAATTGTATCCTATTTGTTGCTCCTCTCCTCTCCCTCTGTCACTCTGTTCCTCTAGGTCAGTGAAAGCGAAGGAAGTGATGTGGAGAGTCAGGGCTCAGCAGCAAAATGCAGGGAGGAAGAGGAGTTAGAGATGATTGGAGGGATAGAGGTGTGGAGCGAGGAGGGAGGAGTGGAGAGAGAGAGGAAGTGGAGAGTGAAGTGGAGGGAGATTAGAGTGGAGGGAGAGGAACATGGAGAGGAACAGGGACATGGAGAGGAGGAGGTGGAAGGAGAGGAGGAGGAGGAGGGTGAGGAGGAGGAGGAGGAGGAGGAGGAGGAGAAGGAGAAGGAGAAGGAGGAGGAGGAGGAGAAGGAAGAGGAGGAGGAGGAAGGAGAGGAGGAGGGTGAGGAGGAGGAAGAGGAGGAGGAGGAAGGAGAGGAGAAGGAGGAGGAGGAGGAGTAGGAGGAAGGAGAGGAGGAGGTGGAGGGGGAGGAGGAGGAGGAGGAGGGAGAGGAGGAGGAAGAGGGAGAGGAGGAAGAAGAGGGAGAGGAAGAGTGAGAGCACACCCAAGAGGGGAGCCTACGTTTCCATGAAGTATGTCTGCCCCAAGTCCCACCATTCACCCTTGTTGTTTTTAAAAGTGGTAGTACTTCCATAGCTTGTAATGGATTACAACAAGAAAATGGGCGGGGTTGACCATCTTGACCAACTGAGGAGCTATTACAATGTTGGACACACAGGCAGAGAATGGTGGAAGTATGTGTTTTGGGGGATGCTCAACAAAGCCATCATAAATGAGTACATTGTGTGGGGGACCCTGCAAAGGCCCCTTCCCAGAAACCGCAGGCGCTGGTCCCTGAAGGCATTCAAAATGCAGCTTTTGCATTCACTTTGTGATACGGCTACAGTGGCAGGAAGAGGGGAGCCAAAAATGTGCCAACAGGGTGTGTGGACTGAGTTGTAACTTATATGAAAGCAGGTGAAGTTTGAAGGGAGCAAGAGAGGGTGTGTGGTGTGCATCCGGAGTGGACGCAGGGCAAAGAGTGGGAGATGTGTGGAAACCTCCTTTGGGTGGTCTACGTGTTCTGTGCCACTTTGCAGGATGGGGCCATGCTTCCAGAAGTTCCATGACATGTTGTACGCTAAATGAAAACACTGAAGTGACAGCATGAAATATTAATTTGTCCTACAAATCTTTTATTGTCTCTGAACAGTTATTGTATTTTTGTATCTTCTCTCTGTTTAATACTTGTTGCATTCACTGAATTAGTAGGCTACTATTTCTACATTTTGTGTCAGGCTTGGTCTGTACTCAATCTTATTGAGAGAGGTTTTCTACATTTTGAAATAGTCTCTGAATAGTTGTTTGCATTTTTACATTGTTACAGAAGTAAGAATCATTGTCAATCAAATGGCCTACTTTCTGTGGGTTTTGAAATACGTTCTGAATATTGTCCTCTGGTCACATTTTAAATATTTTTTAAAATGTGTACAGTACCAGTCAAAGGTTTGGACACACCAACTCATTCAAGGGTTTTTCTTTATTTTTTACTATTTTCTACATTGTAAAATAATAGTGAAGACATCAAAACTATGAAATAACACATATAAAATCAAAAAAGTGTTTTAAAAAATCAAAAAATTCGTATTGACTGACCTTCATGTCTTAAAGTAATGATGGACTGTCATTTTTCTTTGCTTAGTTGAGCTGTTCTTGCCATAATATTGACTTGGTCTTTTACCTAATAGGGCTATCTTCTGTATACCCCCCCTACCTTGTCACAACATAACTGACTGACTCAAACGCATTAAGAAGGAAATAAATTCCACAAATGAACTTTTAAGAAGGTACACCTGTTAATTTAAATGCATTCCAGGTGACTACCTCATGAAGCTGGTTGAGAGAATGCTAAGCGTGTGCAAAGCTGTCATCATGACAAAGGGTGGCTATTTGAAGAATACTTTGTAGAGCCACCTTTTGCAGCAATTACAGCTGCAAGTCTCTTGGGGTATGTCTCTATAAGCTTGGCATATCTAGCCACTGGGATTTTTTCCCATTCTTCAAGGCAAAACTGCTCCAGCTCCTTCAAGTTTGATGGGTTCCACTGGTGTACAGCATTCTTTAAGTCATACCACAGATTCTTAATTGGATTGAGGTCTGGGCTTCGACTAGGCCATTCCAAGACATTTAAATGTTTCCCCTTAAACCACTCGAGTGTTGCTTTAGCAGTATGCTTAGGGTCATTGTCCTGCTGGAAGGTGAACCTCCGTTTCCCTCAAGAATTTCCCTGTTTTTAGCGCCATCCATCATTCCTTCAATTCTGACCAGTTTCCCAGTCCCTGACGATGAAAAACATCCCCACAGCATGATGCTGCCACCACCATGCTTCACTGTGGGGATGGTGTTCTCGGGGTGATGAGGGGTGTTGTGTTTGCGCCAGACATAGCGTTTTCATTGATGGCCAAAAAGCTCAATTTTAGTCTCATCTGACCAGAGTACCTTCTTTCATATGTTTGGGGAGTCTCCCAAATGCCTTTTGGTGAACACCAAATGTGGTTGCTTATATTTTTCTTTAAGCGATGGCTTTTTTCTGGCCACTCTTCCGTAAAGCCCAGCTCTGTGGAGATACTCCAATCTCCGCTGTGGAACTTTGCAGCTCCTTCAGGGTTATCTTTGGTCTCTTTGTTGCCTCTCTGATTAATGCCCTCCTTGCCTGGTCCGTGAGTTTTGGTGGGCGGCCCTCTCTTGGCAGGTTTGTTGTGGTGCCATGTTCAAAGTTTCGGATATTTTTTTATAACCCAACCATGATCTGTACTTCGCCACAACTTTGTCCCTGACCTGTTTGGAGAGCTCCTTGTTCTTCATGGTGCTGCTTGCTTGGTGGTGCCCCTTGCTTAGTGGTGTTGTAGACTCTGGGGCCTTTCAGAACAGGTGTATATATACTGAGATCATGTGACAGATCATGTGACACTTAGATTGCACACAGGTGGACTTTATTTAACTAATTATGTGACTTCTGAAGGTAATTGGTTGCACCAGATCTTATTTAGGAGCTTCATAGCAAAGGGGGTGAATACATATGCACGCACAACTTTTCAGTTTTAATTTTTTAGAATTGTTTGAAACAAGTTATGTTTTTCATTTCACTTCACCAATTTGGACTATTTTGTGTATGTCCATTACATGAAATCCAAATAAAAATCAATTAAAATTACAGGTTGTAATGCAATAAAATAGGAAAAACACCAAGGGAGATGAATACTTTTGCAAGGCACTGAATGTATATATACTTTTTTGGGGGGGATAGATCAGCTTTAATATTGCAGATAGATTGTGGCTTCCATCAATGTAATTGTCTGCATCATTTCCAATCCCCCATATATATATTTTTAAATATATATATTTTCCTTTATTATTTTCCCCTAACCATTTTAGTCATTTAGCAGACGCTCTTATCCAGAGCGACTTACAGTTAGTGAGTGCATACATTTTTTTAATTATTTTTTTCCATACTGGCCCCCTGTGGGAATCGAACCCACAACCCTGGCGTTGCAAACGCCATGCTCTACCAACTGAGCTACATCCCTGCCGGCCATTCCCTCCCCTACCCTGGATGACGCTGGGCCAATTGACGCTGGGCTAACCCTACCATCCCTCCCCTAATTGGAGTAAGTTAAAGGACAACAACACTTAGGCTTCTACTTCCAGCTTATACATACTATATACATTTTACAGACACTGTATATTTTACAATAGTTATCTTCTGTTTGTTTTTAGTCCCATCCTTCAGTTCCACTCAACCCTTCCCATCTATCTCTGAACACCATCAAGTTTTGATTTCTATTTGCCATATATTTTTCAACTGTGCTGTCATGTTTCACAGAATATTTTAACCTTTCTATTCTCATAGATTCTACATATTGTAAATGAAAAATATTTTTGGGATATGAGTATTATTATATTATTGATCGATTGACTATTACTTTTTAAATCACCCAGCAGTGCTATTTGTAGAGGGGAACATAACATTGTAGGGGTCTGGGGGTCCTCCCATTTCTGGTGGCATCTAAAGCACATTTCCTGCATTTCTACACAATCTGCTATGACCCTTGACCTCTAGCCGTCTATTTAGAACAACAAAAAGTAAGCAAAAATGCCCACAGTCATCAAGCTAGGTAAGAGATTATTAAATATGTTTAAGTGAATGATAAGACTGAGCTAGATCCATGATAATTCAATAATAGCTTAACAAATGAACAATGCTTACAAATAAAGTACAAATCAAATCAAATCAAATCTTATTTGTCACATGCGCCGAATACAACAGGTGAAATGCTTACTTACAAACCCTTAACCAACAATGCAGTTTTAAGAAAATAGAGTAAGAGAATATTTACTAAATAAACTAAACTAACAAATAAAAAATAAAAAAGTAACACACTAAAATAACAATAATGAGGCTATATACAGGGGGTACCGGTACCGAGTTAGTCTAGGTAATTTGTACAGTGGGGAAAAAAAGTATTTATTCAGCCACCAATTGTGCAAGTTCTCCCACTTAAAAAGATGAGAGAGGCCTGTAATATTCATCATAGGTACACGTCAACTATGACAGACAAATTGAGAATTTATTTTCCAGAAAATCACATTGTAGGATTTTTTATGAATTTATTTGCAAATTATGGTGGAAAATAAGTATTTGGTCACCTACAAACAAGCAAGATTTCTGGCTCTCACAGACCTGTAACTTCTTCTTTAAGAGGCTCCTCTGTCCTCCACTCGTTACCTGTATTAATGGCACCTGTTTGAACTTGTTATCAGTATAAAAGACACCTGTCCACAACCTCAAACAGTCACACTCCAAACTCCACTATGGCCAAGACCAAAGAGCTGTCAAAGGACACCAGAAACAAAATTGTAGACCTGCACCAGGCTGGGAAGACTGAATCTGCAATAGGTAAGCAGCTTGGTTTGAAGAAATCAACTGTGGGAGCAATTATTAGGAAATGGAAGACATATAAGACCACTGATAATCTCCCTCGATCTGGGGCTCCACGCAAGATCTCACCCCGTGGGGTCAAAATGATCACAAGAACGGTGAGCAAAAATCCCAGAACCACACGGGGGGACCTAGTGAATTACCTGCAGAGAGCTGGGACCAAAGTAACAAAGCCTACCATCAGTAACACACTACGCCGCCAGGGACTCAAATCCTGCAGTGCCAGACGTGTCCCCCTGCTTAAGCCAGTACATGTCCAGGCCCGTCTGAAGTTTGCTAGAGTGCATTTGGATAATCCAGAAGAGGATTGGGAGACCAAAATATAACTATTTGGTAAAAACTCAACTCGTCGTGTTTGGAGGACAAAGAATGCTGAGTTGCATCCAAAGAACACCATACCTACTGTGAAGCATGGGGGTGGAAACATCATGCTTTGGGGCTGTTTTTCTGCAAAGGGACCAGGACGACTGATCCGTGTAAAGGAAAGAATGAATGGGGCCATGTATCGTGAGATTTTTAGTGAAAACCTCCTTCCATCAGCAAGGGCATTGAAGATGAAACGTGGCTGGGTCTTTCAGCATGACAATGATCCCAAACACACCGCCCGGGCAACGAAGGAGTGGCTTCGTAAGAAGCATTTCAAGGTCCTGGAGTGGCCTAGCCAGTCTCCAGATCTCAACCCCATAGAAAATCTTTGGAGGGAGTTGAAAGTCTGTGTTGCCCAGCGACAGCCCCAAAACATCACTGCTCTAGAGGAGATCTGCATGGAGGAATGGGCCAAAATACCAGCAACAGTGTGTGAAAACCTTGTGATGACTTACAGAAAACATTTGACCTGTGTCATTGCCAACAAAGGGTATATAACAAAGTATTGAGAAACTTTTGTTATTGACCAAATACTTATTTTCCACCATAATTTGCAAATAACTTCATTAAAATTGCTACAATGTGATTTTCTGGATTTTTTTTCCTCATTTTGTCTGTCATAGTTGACGTGTACCTATGATGAAAATTACAGGCCTCTCTCATCTTTTTAAGTGGGAGAACTTGCACAATTGGTGGCTGACTAAATACTTTTTTACCCCACTGTACATGTAGGTAGGAGTAAAGTGACTATGCATAGATAATAAACAGCGAGTAGCAGAAGTGTTTGATTAATTGAACAGTCTTATGGCTTGGGGGTAGAAGCTGTTAAGGAGCCTCTTGGACCTAGACTTGGCGCTCCGATACCGCTTGCCGTGCAGTAGCAGAGAGAACAGTCTATGACTTGGGTGACTGGAGTCTTATTTGGGCCTTCCTCTGACACCGCCTTTTATATAGGTCCTGAATGGCAGGAAGCTTGGCCCCAGTGATGTACTGGGCTGTACGCACTACCCTCTGTAGCGCCGTATGCACTACTCTGTAGCGGATGCCGAGCAGTTGCCATACCAGGCGGTGATGCAACTGGTCAGGATGCTCTCAATGATGCAGTGGTATTACTTTTTGAGGATCTGGGGACCCATGCCAAATCTTTTCAGTCTCCTGAGGGGGGAAAGGCATTGTCGTGCCCTTTTCACGACATTCTTTGTGTGTTTGGACAATAGATTGTTGGTGATGTGGACACCAAGGAACCTGAAACCCTCGACCCGCTCCACTACAGCCCCTTCGATGTGAATGGGGGCGTGTTCGGCCCTCCTTTTCCTGTAGTCCACGATCATCTCCTTTGTCTTGGTCACGTTGAGGGAGAGGTTGCTATCCTGGCACCACACGGCCAGGTCTCTGACCTCCTCCCTGTAGGCTGTCTCATCGTTGTCGGTGATCAGGCCTACCACTGTTGTGTCATCAGCAAACGTAATGATGGTGTTGGAGTCGTGCTTGGCCACGCAGTCGTGGGTGAACAGGGAGGACAGGAGGGGACTAAGCATGCACCCATGAGGGGCCCCCGTGTTGAGGATCAGCGTGGCAGATGTGTTGTTGCCTACCCTTACCACCTGGGGGCGGCCCGTCAGGAAGTCCAGGATCCACTAGCAGAGGGAGGTGTTTAGTCCCAGGGTCCTTAGCTTAGTGATAAGCTTTGTGGGCACTATGGTGTTGAACGCTGAGCTGTAGTCAATGAACAGCATTCTCACATAGGTGTTCCTTTTGTCCAGGTGGGAAAGGGCAGTGTGGAGTGCGATTGAGATTGTGTCATCTGTGGATCTGTTGGGGCGGTATGCGAATTGGAGTGGATCTAGGGTTTCCAGGATGATGGTGTTTATGTGAGCCATGACCATGCTTTCAAAGCACGTAATGGCTACCGACGTGAGTGCTACGGGGCGGTAGTCATTTAGGCAGGTTACCTACAAAGATTTAACTTTTAATTGTCTTTAAGACATCCGCTATATCAAATTTCAGCCAGACCGCCTAGCCAACCCGAGCCGCCTACAAGTCTGACCCCCACCAGTCTAGACAATCACTGAACTCTCTCCCCAACACAACTTCCTTACCATCTTTTTTTTATGTCTCAAGGGAAAGGTTTGGAAAACAAAAGTTGAATGAAAACACACATACACCTACACAATAACACACAGAAACAGTACACCCTCCATATAATTCATATCATAGGCCTAATAGTACTGTAGAGCTCTTTTTACTTGCACACAATATAGCTGGGTCACCCCGTCCTGCCCCTAGGGGTCCACGGCCCTGTAGCACCCCAACCCAACACACCCACTCAGCTTTAGGATCTTAGTGAAACATTCATTATTGTTTTCAGGTGTGTTAGGCCAAGTCCAGAGTGACAACAGTACAGCAGACCCCCAGGGCCAGGACTGAGCAGCCCAGCAGCTAGGGATTGTCTAAATAGGTATCTCCCCTGACGTGTGCATGTTTTCAATATTGACTCATTTTGTCGTACAGTATTCCATATAAGGCATCCAGACCTTATGAAAGTTGCACAGTATACCCTTGATCTCCAGTATCAACATTTCCAAGCAAACAAAAACAGGGAGAAGGGAGAATCTGTAGACATGCTGAGATAAAAGTACATACTCTTTGCCAGAATTCAGCCAGCCTTCACAAGACCACAACATATGCAAATATGTCCCATTTTGTGCTTTACACCTCCAACAGAATAATACAATTTCTGAGTGCATGATATTCAGTTTCACTGGCATATAGTACGTTCTATGGATGGTCTTAAACTGCAGTAATGTATGTGTAAGATTATATGAACATGACTGGGCATTCTAACATATCTATCCATTCAACATCATCAATAGTGTCTCCCAGGTCTTCCTCACATTTTTGTTTTACATGTTTTGTGTCATCAGGAAAAGCCTCTATCAACCCTTGAAACAGTTTGGAAATCAATTTTGGAGGTTTGTCAGACTGCCTTAAAATAGCATCTGGCTTGTCCAGTGTTTGCTGGACAGAGAGAATAAAGTGTTGTATCTGCAAAAATTCACCTCACCTCTGTCACAGACTGGTCTTCCCTGGCTGCCTGACCCTACAGAGACTCCGGTCACCATCTGATCCTCCTAAAATGAGGCATGACAAAGAATTACCTTGGTGTACATTTATACATTATATTATCCAAGAATATAATAAATGGTTCAATAATTGAACCAGATCCCACATTGTAGCTTTAAGCTTAAGCTGCTGTCATGTAGCTACTGTAGGTCTACCCATCAATTCAAGATGGAACTTTGTGTCATTCACTGAACATGCTGCAGAATTCAACTGATCTCCGTAGAATGGTCTTCCCTGGCTGTCTGACCCTGCTGGGAATCTTCACACTCCTAAAAGGTAAGCTATAAAAATAGCTCAAGAGAAAGTCTCTCCAGCTCTGCTCTCTTCACATTACATTTAGCATATTGGCTGATATAGCCCAGTAGTACAATTGTCACATTCGTTTAAGGACGGGTCAGACCAAGGTGCAGCGTGAAAGGCATACATGTTTATTTCACCGATAAACACACAAACAAACCAACAAACCAACGAAACGTGAAGTCCTAAGGCTAAACACAATACAAGCCTCTACACGGAACAAGATCCCACAACTACTGATTGCCAACAGGCTGCCTAAGTATGATCCCCAATCAGAGACAACGAGCGATAGCTGCCTCTGATTGGGAATCACACCCGGCCAAACATAGAAATACAACACCTAGAAAGCAACATAGAAATACTAACATAGAATATCCACACCCTGACTCAACATACAAGAGTCCCATGAGTCAGGGCATGACAACAATGTAAGGGCCATGTGAGAATCTCTGGTAATTTAACCTATTTCTTAAGTTATTTTTGCGCATTTGATATTGCCTATATGGTGCAAAATTGCTGGGACCATGGCTGGCAAGTGAGCTGCGTCACATACACCTAAAATAACATTGCGGGACTGCGGTTGGGTTTGGGACCAGTTCTTGGAGCGGGATGAAGACATGGGTCCCGCGCAGACCTCTACTGTGCACCATGACAGTGAAGCCTGTAACATTAGAGCTGTGTATTACTGACTGTGTCAGAGTGAAAAGTAGGGAATTAGCTAGGGAAACTGACAGATCAATAATGTTACATTGCCATACTGACTAATACAACTCACATTGCACTGAAAAAATGTTAGAATATCAATCTTCAATCGTTTGGCTGATGCTTTCAACGTTTGATTCAGGTCTAGTTTGATTGAGGCAAAAATAATAACTAATGTAAGCCACATTTTGGCCAGCTCTCTCTCTAATGGTACATCAACTGGCAAAAGCTTGCCAAGTTCCTTTACTTCTGGAATGGGACAAAACAAAGGCTACCAAACATTTCCATACAAACAACTGCTGTTAGATAGTAATAATAGTAACCTCACATCACTATCTGACAGATAACTAGAGGCTAGAGCTGTGGTAGCTACTACTAGCGTAGTTTATTCATTCACCCCAGTCAAGACGGGATGAAACATTAAGTAACGTTGCATGTCAGTTACAATACTAGCTCAGCACTGCGAATAAACACTAGTTTCGTTTTTTTTTCTTTTCGTTCAGTTAAACAGCAGTTACCTTGCCAGCTACATCAGTCAACTAAAGAGTAACCAGTTTCTGTTCTGCTACCTTTTACAACTCGGTGAAAGAACGCAACACGTACACACTGAACCATGCTCAACTCTCCCGTGCTGGTCCAGCCATTCTTCCAGAAGCTTTGCCTTCACACAGCCTGTCAGCCCAGTCTGTGGTGTCCGCTCGGTCCTAAATCCAGTCGGATAAACACTTCAAACAACCTACCCGACAGCTCTGAGGTGTCCGCATGGTCCTAAAGCACACCGTTTCTGCGTTTTGTATCACATTCCAATGCTAAAACTGGGGGGGACAAAAATGCAATTTCAGAATGTGGGGGGGACCCCCTGTCCCCAGTGAAAGTTGTGCCCCTGGGTTAAGACTTTAAGACTTAACGTGGTTACACGTGTCTTCAGTTCAGAATAATTTATATGAGAAAAAACGTTGTGTCTCTGATCCACACAGGAGCTTGATAGCAAGATCTCTAAATATGAGCGAATTCATTGCCCTTTTAACCAAATTCAAGCAGGAACGCACCCCCAACCTGAATGTAATTTTTTTTGCACTTTGCTAGTGAAAATAAAAGACAGGAAAACACACCCAGATTGTAATCTAATCAACTCAATTTAAATGATAGGAGTGCACCTTTGTGTCGCTCCTCTTTGAACTGATCGCCGTCCAATGAAGAAAATAACCTAGTTTCTCTGTAACAATAAATCCATAGCACTTACAGTACACTAAAACATATCAACATTCGTAGCTCTATATGAACTCTTAAAACAATCCAAACATGATAATTTACTTCACCCAGTAACATTCATTTAATCAATTTCAAGTTTTCATCAGTCTTCACACCTCTCCTGGCGTCCCAGTCTTGAGTATCACCTTCTCAAATGTTTCTACTACAATATTCACTGATATCTCAGCTCTTCAAGTTAGGAAAGATTACTTGACCTTGGCATGCTATTTTGCTGTGCTATTGGATGAACAGTTATACAGGTGTAACAATTGTACTGTATAACAATACATACCTACGTTGTAAAATTACACTGTACATCGAAGGAGGCTGGTGAGAGGAGAGTTGCTCATAGTAATGTCTGGGATGGAATGAATGGAATGGTATCAAACATATTCAGTTCCAGCCATTGCAATGAGCCTGTTCTCCCATTTAAAGTGACACCAGCAAATACGGCTCAACATGTATGTCCATGTAACTGCATATAAACACCGTAACACTAGATGGTTTATACACTGTATACTGTTTAATTTAACCTTTATTTTATTTAACCTTTATTTTGACAGGGAGTCATGCTAAAACCTTTTACAGATGAGCCCTGTAATGACAAAAAATATATAAACATCAATACATTGCGAAAAGCACAAACGAGATACAAAGCACAATCATAGAAAACAAACATTCTTCAGTGAAAAGGTCCTCAATATACCATCTGAATGTCCCTAGAGGCACCAAATCATTGACTTTAGTCATTAACACTGTATAGCTCTTTATTGAATTAGCTACAGCTGTCATGACTACAAGGCTGGATAAATGTTTTGTTAAACACTGAAAGCCTTACGGGAAACATGGAGCTAATCACAACTCGTTTTAAATGAGTTTTCTGATTCAGAACCTGCCATAATTAAATCGGAAAGATAACCATGTAGAATGTGATTTGATTATTCCGCCTCGACGAAGCCCTGGCGTGTGGTCGCTCCCCAAGCGAGCCAGTCAGTGCCTGGATGTCTGTGTGTGTCTATCTGTGTGCGTGTGTGTCTGTGTGTGTGTGTGTGCGTGTGTGTCTGTGTGTGTGTGTCTGTGTGTGTGTGTGTGTGTGTGTGTGTGTGTGTGTGTGTGTGTGTGTGTGTGTGTGTGTGTGTGTGTGTGTGTGTGTGTGTGTGTGTGTGTGTGTGTGTGTGTGTGTGTGTGTGTGTGTATCCAATCACTGTCTCTCTCCCGGTCTGTATGAAAAATGACTCAGAGCTGTTTCAACAATCGTCCTGTTGAAGTGGCCATCTTCTCTGATGTGGTCACACATGAATAAACATGCCAGCCAGGCGAGAGAGAGAGGAGCATAGTGGAATAGTAGTAGTTCTGTCAGTAAACACCATTGATCGGCTGAATTAAAATCCTTATTTAATTCACTGTAACTTAGAATGCAGGCAAAGCAACACATTAGCAGCAATGCTACGGTTAAGGGAGTCAAGGATATACTTTTCGGATATTCATCAAGACTTGATCAGAACTGAGATATCAGGAAATCAGAAATCTCTTTTCAGAACCGTAACACACATGCACACATCAAAGAGGACCTCTCAATCACAAGCCTTAGTGGGTGTATCCCAGAACATCGATTTCCCTTCTTACACTACGTCAAAACAATGTTCTCTGATGTGCTACAATTGTACATATTCCACTAATACTATTAGTGAGGTAAGGATCATTGATCTTAAAGCTCTCTGAGATTAGTTCTCACATGTGTTGCTATCATATGTAATAGCTGTCTGTATGATAACCACACGCTGTGGACTCAAATTTTCAACATTACACTGTTAATACTGAACGGGACATGGACTGTATGTTCTCTCACACAGAAAGAACAGAAGCTATTATCCTTAGCTAGCACAACAAAAGCCGATCAATGTGTAGTGTGTAATAAAGTTACACTTCACCATCTTAACAGCTATGTGAATTAGTATGAATTGTATTTTATCATAGAACATACTAGTTCATAGAGCTAGATCTCTCTCTCTCTCTCTCTCTCTCTCTCTCTCTCTCTCTCTCTCTCTCTCTCTCTCTCTCTCTCTCTCTCTCTCTCTCTCTCTCTCTTTCAATGTATACAGCTAACCTTCACCATACAGATATGTGCACAGGCATCGCTCTCTTTTATTGTAGCTTGAATGATGCTCTACTCTTTGAGAGCTGAAGTGGAATATGAGCACAGCTACATCAACCATAAATGTACAGTATATCCCAGAGTAGCAGGCTTCTACACGTTGGCACATTCAATTTGGTCGTCCTTGTAATTTCTATCTGTTGGAATTTGATTTTTTTTGTTCCCATGGTTTCATGCTTCATGGAATCATGTGTTTCACAACACAGCACAATCTACTAAGAACTATTCTAAGTGGAAATGTGCGAGTGTGGCTGTGTATGTGCATGAGCCTGTAAGTCTGAGCTGTTTGTTTCATTCATTCAGACAGAACACACACGCTCGCACGCACACACACACACACACACAAACACACACACTTTCTCCAATAAGACACCCCTAGAGATTGTCCTGCCAGACCCCTCCCTCCTGGGCACAACAAAGTCATTTGCATTCAGTTATAAAAGCCAAATGAGGAACTTCAGTCCGACCTGTATGGGATAGCTTGACTGCATTCATCGCAACACTAATTAAATTGATGTACGGTAATAGACAACAAGGAGGTGAATGAAGAGACTGAGAGACTGGTAGTAACACATTTCTCTCTGATACAATGATAATGTAGCCTGCTGCCTTCCAGAGCAGTCTTACCAACTCCTATGGTCATTCACTCCCTCTCTCTTCACCTCTCCCTCCCCCACAAAACATCTTCTCTGCCTCTCACTTCATTTATATTTCTGTACAACACCTCTCAGCTCAAGTCACTTGTGTGAAGAAGGGACTACAGGTTGACTGTGGGGGAAAAGCCAAAGTGTACGCTTGTGTGCATTCCAATGATTTATATATACACTAGATGACTAAAAGGGGTGATGTGTTAAAGCCACCGCGCCTCGTTTTTGCCACGTTACAAACATCTTAAGGCATACTTTTAAATTATGTTATGTGAGCAGAAAATAATTAATTTTCCTTAAAGTAAACATTTTTGAGATTACTAATGTTACTGTCCCCACTACATCAAAAATAGTTAAACACATGTAATTTTATCCTTGAAACAGTTCATTGAAATACTGTAGAATTCCATTAATTCCTATGGAGGACTGCTTCTACTGCTTCTACTGGGGAATGCCAATATGGCCGACCGGTGGCTTCAAAGCCTCTCAATGGCCAATACATAGCATCAGCAATCCAGGGTTTATATACACCGTTGGTGCATACATGTACGCTAGCGATGATAGAGCAAAGAGGAAAACCAGAGGTTAAAGTTCCAACTCCCACCTTTCTCTGCAGTGTGGGAGGACAAACAGAGGCGGGAATGTAAAACCATCTAAACGATATCAGCTGATAAGTTTTGATCAGGGGCAACACAGGAGAGGGAGATGACGGAGCGAAACCCAGGCAGGAGGGAGGTAGGAGAAGGGAAGGTGGGCTTTGATCAGGCAGGAGGGAGGTAGGAGAAGGGAAGGTGGGCTTTGATGTGTGTGTTGAGACTGGGTTCTGCAGGTGACATTAATAACAGCGGAGCATCACACACAAACAACCTGAAACAGAACATACATGTGAAACAGAAGGGTTCTCCCCCACTCACACACACACACACACACACACTGCAAAGTCAAAACACAACTCTAATTTTACTGCAGGTGTGACACAGCGGTTATAGTAAGAGGAGAACTGGCAGCATCTCTCTCTCTCTCTCTCTCTCTCTCTCTCTCTCTCTCTCTCTCTCTCTCTCTCTCTCTCTCTCTCTCTCTCTCTCTCTCTCTCTCTCTCTCTCTACCTCTCTCTCTCTCTCTCTCTCTCTACCTCTCTCTCTCCCCCTCTCCCTCACTCTCTGTCATCAGTTGGAGCTGCTGATACCTCTGGACAGTGCAATATCTGACCAGTACTACATGGTTTCATGCTGGAAGCAGCAGGATAGAGACAGGGCTAAAAAGGAGAAGAGCTGGGGAGGAAGAGACAGCGAGGTAGAGAGAGAGGTAGAGAGAGAGGTAGAGAGAGGTAGAGAGAGAGGAAGAGAGAGAGCGTTAGAGAGAGAGGTAGAGACAGAGGTAGAGAGAAAGAGGTAGAGAGAGAGGTAGAGAGAGAGGAAGAGAGAAAAAAGAGAGAGAGGAAGAGAGAGAGGTAGAGAGAGAGGTAGAGCGAGAAAGGTAGAGAGAGAGAGAAAGGTAGAGACAGAGGTAGAGACAGAGAGAGGTAGAGAGAGAGGTAGAGAGATAGAGAGGTAGAGAGAGAGGTAGAGACAGAGGTAGAGAGAGAGAGGGGTAGAGAGAGAGGGGAAGAGAGTGAGAGAGAGAGGGGAAGAGGGAGAGAGGAAGAGGGAAGAAGAGAGACAGAGGGATAAAGAGAGACAGAGGGAGATGGAGGAAGAGGGAGAGAGAGAGAAAGAGAGAGAGCGAGCGAGCGAGAGGAAGACAGACAGAGGGAGGAAGAGAGAGAGAGAGGGAGGGGGAAAGAGAGACACAGTAGAAGGGGTAAAAAAGTGAAGAACAATGTATACATGTGAAAAGAGTGGATAAGCAAAAAAGTGTGATGGGTCTGCACTCAAAAAGATAAAGCTTACTTCATTTTTTGATTTTTTAAATTATTTTCACTGCATCAGGGATAGCATACAAAGACGTTTCAGCTTTGCAGCCTTCTTCAGTGTGTAGGTCTGTGTATGTGAAAAGAGTAACAGAGAGAGGAAGAGGATGTGAGAAGCAAACCAAGAGAGAGGGAGGGAGATGGAGAGATGGGGAGCAGTTTCCATAGTAACCTGTGGTCGATGGGTCCAGGGTGCCAGGAGAGAGAGCGAGAGAGCGAGAGAGAGAGAGAGAGAGAGATACTTGCTTTGGCAATGTTAACATAAGTTTCCCATGCCAATAAAGCCCTTAAATTGAAATTGAAATTGAATTGAATTTAGTTGAGAGAGAGTGTGTGTGTGTTCAGGTTTAATTGCTGCTCTTTTAAGCCCAGTGAATCATGGAGCGGCGCTGTTGCGTGACAAATAAATAGATAAAAACTAATAAATAAAAGTTGCACAGCATCGGCTTTGGCTGCTGCAGTTTAGGACATACCTCACCTCCTTCAGCCAATCATCACCCCTTTTGAGTGGACACTGTATGCTGTCAAGGTGAGTGATATCTTGCTAGCTGTGATAGTGTGAAGGTTCCACTCCACTCTGGTGATAAGGTATTGAATCAGAGTTTTAGTTCAGTTGAGGACAGTCAGCACTCACAGAACACAGACAGGGTTGGGGAGTAACTGAGTACCTGTAATTTGATTACAAAATGTTTTAACTGTAATCAGAATGCAGATACTTTTGAAAAACTAGATGATTACTTATTGGATTACTTTTAAATTCAGAAAGGATGTTTGTGAGGGGGAAAAAAACATGATGACACCTTTCTGTTTTCTCAATGACATTCAATTAAGTTTAAGTTTGTTCCACCTGAGCGAGTCTGACCACAAGTCAGAGACCACTATGATGACACACTAAATGATGACCAACAATCAGAGACCACTATGATGACACACTAAATGATGACCACCAATCAGAGACCACTATGATGACACACTAAATGATGACCACCAATCAGAGACCACTATGATAACACACCAAATGGAACATTTTGGACAGGTAACTAGTAACTGTAACGGATTACATTTAGAAAATAACCGACCCAACCCTGCTGACAGACAGCTCCTATTTTACAGTATATAAGAGAGAGTGAGAGAGAGAGCCAAGGTGGCAGGAGAATAATCTTTTTAATACTTTCTCTCTTTCACATGCATGCACACGCACGCACGCACACACACACAAACACACACACACCCAGTGCACGTATGCATACACACATGCACAAGCATATGCTCATACACGTACACACGTGATCACCACAGGAGGCTGTTGAGGGGAGGTCGGCTCATAATAATGGCTGGAACGGAGGAAATGGAATGGCATCAACAACATGGTGTTTGGTGTATTTGATAGCAGTCCATGTATAAAATTTCCAGCCATTACTATGAGCCCGTCCTCCCCAATTAAGTAGCCACCAGCCGCCTGTGGCGGGCAAATAACCCTGTCATTGATTTGTGGTTGATTCCAGGTCTGCATGCTTTCCCAACAGAGGTCTCAGAAAATAGAGTTTATCTTATCTTACATCACTGGACCTCGTGTCAGAAAATCAGGTAGCCCACCACAAGCTTCTCACAATAAGTTGGGTGAATTTTGGCTCATTCCTCCTGACAGAGCTGGTGTAACTGAGTCAGGTTTGTAGGCCTCCTTGCTCGCACACGCTTTTTCAGTTCTGCCCACACATTTTCTATAGGATTGAGGTCAGGGCTTTGTGATGGCCACTCCAATACCTTGACTTTGTTGTCATTAAGCCATTTTACCACAACTTTGGAAGTATGCTTGGGGTCATCGTCTATTTGGAAGACCCATTTGCGACCAAGCTTTAACTTCCTGAATGATGTCTTGAGATGTTGCTTCAATATATCCACATAATTTTCTTTCCTCATGATGCCATCTATTTTGTGAAGTGCACCAGTCCCTCCTGCAGCAAAGCACCCCCACAGCATGATGCTGCCACCCCCATGCTTCACGGTTGGGATGGTGTTCTTCGGCTTGCAAGGGACCCCCTTTTTCCTCCAAACATAACGATGGTCATTATGGCCAAACAGTTCTATTTTTGTTTCATCAGACCAGAGGACATTTCTCCAAAAAGTATGATCTTTGTCCCCATGTGCAGTTGCAAACCGTAGTCTGGCTTTTTTATGGCGGTTTTGGAGCAGTGGCTTCTTCCTTGCTGAGCGGCCTTTCAGGTTATGCCGATATAGGACTCGTTTTACTGTGGATATAGATACTTTTGTACCTGTTTCCTCCAGCATCTTCACAAGGTCCTTTGCTGTTGTTCTGGGATTGATTTGCACTTTGCACACCAAAGTACGTTCATCTCTAGGAGCCAAAACGCGTCTCCTTCCTGAGCGGTATGACGGCTGCGTGGTCCCAAGGTGTTTATACTTGCGTACTATTGTTTGTACAGATGAACGTGGTACCTTCAAGCATTTGGAAATTGCTCCCAAGGATGAACCAGACTTGTGGAGGTCTACAATTCTTTTTCTGAGGTCTTGGCTGATTTCTTTTGATTTCCCCATGATGTCTAGCAAAGAGGCACTGAGTTTGAAGGTAGGCATTGAAATGCATCCACAGGTACACCTCCAATTGACTCAAATTATGTCAATTAGCCTATCAGAAGCTTCTAAAGCCATGACATCATTTTCTGGAATTTTCCAAGCTGTTTAAAGGCACAGTCAACTTAGTGTATGTAAACTTCTGACCCACTGGAATTGTGATACAGTGAATTATAAGTGAAACAATCTGTCTGTAAACAATAGTTGGAAAAATGACTTGTGTCATGCACAAAGTAGATGTTTTAATGACTCCAACCGAACGACTTCAACTGTACATGTAAAGGAGAACCATTTATATTGATTAGGAGCAAATGCAGTGCTGCTCCCATGGGTTTTGGCGTTACTCTCCTCTAGGGCATCTCAGCACATAAACGAGCCTCGCACTCCTCATTTCCACAAACTAACGTGTGTGTGTGTGTGTGTGTGTGTCTGTGTGTGTGTGTGTGTGTGTGTGTGTGTGTGTCTGTGTGTGTGTGTGAGTGTGTATGTGTATGTCTGTGTCTGTGTGAGCGTGTGTGTATGCACAAAGTTGTGTTTGTTTTCAGATGCAGTATAGAGTATATTCATAATTTGTTCATCTCTTGATGCACGGGAAGAAAAACTTCCTTTAAAGCATTTCATCTGGTGTGATCACAAGTCTGCCGTAATTGATTAGTCAATATACAGCAATATAACAAACAACAGTCACACACATAAACTCAGACACACACAGACACACACAGACACCCACACAAACACACACACAGACACAGACACACACAGACACAGACACAGACACAGACACAGACACAGACACAGACACCCACACAAACACACACACAGACACAGACACACACAGACACAGACACACACACAGACACACACAGACACAGACACAGACACAGACACAGACAAACACATGTCATTTAAACAGTGCCCTGCTGTGCTGTACTGTGCCTTGCTGTGTAATATCAGTAGGAGAAATGTAGCAGTAACATGGTGCCTGGCTGGGAGAGCTGGTGTGTGTGTGTTTGGGGTGGGGGGGGGGTATTTGATGTGTCCACTCATGACAGCATGTATGGCCTGTGGATACCTGGGACTCAGCCCTCACACCATCATATCTCTCTCTCTATCTCTCTCTCTCTCTCTCTCTCTCTCTCTCTCTCTCTCTCATTCTCTCTCTCTCTCTCACTCTCTCTCTCTCTCTCTCTCTCTCTCTCTCTCTCTCTCATTCTCTCATTCTCTCTCTCTCACTCTCTCTCACACACACACACACATCAAACTACACCCCCAAGATGCATCACTGGCACCTGTGGGTACACACACACACACACACACACACAGCTGCCTGACATCTGGCTCGGCAGGAAGAGAGAAGAGGAATGTCCCTATAGGCTGAAATACCAGCAGAGTTGTGACATCAAACCCTCCTATACCAATTATACCTCTATACCAACTAGCTGTGTGCAGGCTTCTATTCCATCCCAACACACCTAATACAAATAACCCACTACAGTTATGGTCTTCAGTCTGGGTCAGGTGGTTGAGTCAGGTGTGTTACTGACGAGCTAGAACGAAAGCCTGCAACCCCAGCATTTCTCCAGGACCGTTTGAGTTGGAGACCCCCTGCTCTATAAGCTAACCCTTAAGCATGTGTCCTCACAGTTGTCAGAGCATATGTAATGACGGGCATTAGCATGCTCAGTGACAGATGGTAAGGACTGGTAATAGTCACCCAGTAGAGAGCCTGACAGAAGATTACTAGAATACACACTATCACAGATCTGAGCGGTGTCATGTGCCATGGGGTGGGTCCCAATAGTCTAAAGTGGAATCCTTAGGGTCCTAGGGAGGGTTAGTGTGTGCATATGTGAGTGTGTCTAATCCCAGGTATATAGCTACTGTACTTCAGAGATGTATCTCGTGAGACAGTGCCAGTCGTACTGTATTAATAGAGGTGAGATCTCAGTGCCAGTGGTAGAGTATTAATAGAGGTGAGATCTCAGTGCCAGTGGTACTGTATTAATAGAGGTGAGATCTCAGTGCCAATGGTACTGTATTAATAGAGGTGAGATCTCAGTGCCAGTGGTACTGTATTAATAGAGGTGAGATCTCAGTGCCAGTGGTACTGTATTAATAGAGGTGAGATCTCAGTGCCAGTGGTACTGTATTAATAGAGGTGAGATCTCAGTGCCAGTGGTACTGTATTAATAGAGGTGAGATCTCAGTGCCAGTGGTACTGTACTAATAAAGATGAGATCTCAGTGCCAGTGGTACTGTATTAATAGAGGTGAGATCTCAGTGCCAGTGGTAGAGTATTAATAGAGGTGAGATTTCAGTGCCAGTGGTACTGTATTAATAGAAGTGAGATCTCAGTGCCAGTGGTACTGTATTAATATAGGTGAGATCTCAGTGCCAGTGGTACTGTATTAATAGAGGTGAGATCTCAGTGCCAGTGGTACTGTATTAATAGAGGTGAGATCTCAGTGCCAGTGGTAGAGTATTAATAGAGGTGGGATTTCAGTGCCAGTGGTACTGTATTAATAGAGATGAGATCTCAGTGCCAGTGGTACTGTATTAATAGAGGTGAGATCTCAGTGCCAGTGGTACTGTATTAATAGAGGTGAGATCTCAGTGCCAGTGGTACTGTATTAATAGAGGTGAGATCTCAGTGCCAGTGGTACTGTATTAATAGAGATGAGATCTCAGTGCCAGTGGTACTGTATTAATAGAGGTGAGATCTCAGTGCCAGTGGTACTGTATTAATAGAGGTGAGATCTCAGTGCCAGTGGTACTGTATTAATAGAGATGAGATCTCAGTGCCAGTGGTACTGTATTAATAGAGATGAGATCTCAGTGCCAGTGGTACTGTATTAATAGAGGTGAGATCTCAGTGCCAGTGGTACTGTATTAATAGAGATGTGATCTCAGTGCCAGTGGTACTGTATTCATAGAGGTGAGATCTCAGTGCCAGTGGTACTGTACTAATAGAGATGAGATCTCAGTGCCAGTGGTACTGTATTAATAGAGATGAGATCTCAGTGCCAGTGGTACTGTATTAATAGAGATGAGATCTCAGTGCCAGTGGTACTGTATTAATAGAGATGAGATCTCAGTGCCAGTGGTACTGTATTAATAGAGGTGAGATCTCAGTGCCAGTGGTACTGTACTAATAGAGATGAGATCTCAGTGCCAGTGGTACTGTATTAATAGAGATGAGATCTCAGTGCCAGTGGTACTGTATTAATAGAGATGAGATCTCAGTGCCAGTGGTACTGTATTAATAGAGATGAGATCTCAGTGCCAGTGGTACTGTATTAATAGAGGTGAGATCTCAGTGCCAGTGGTACTGTATTAATAGAGATGAGATCTCAGTGCCAGTGGTACTGTATTAATAGAGATGAGATCTCAGTGCCAGTGGTACTGTATTAATAGAGATGAGATATCAGTGCCAGTGGTACTGTATTAATAGAGGTGAGATCTCAGTGCCAGTGGTACTGTACTAATAAAGATGAGATCTCAGTGCCAGTGGTACTGTATTAATAGAGGTGAGATCTCAGTGCCAGTGGTAGAGTATTAATAGAGGTGAGATTTCAGTGCCAGTGGTACTGTATTAATAGAAGTGAGATCTCAGTGCCAGTGGTACTGTATTAATAAAGGTGAGATCTCAGTGCCAGTGGTACTGTATTAATAGAGGTGAGATCTCAGTGCCAGTGGTACTGTATTAATAGAGGTGAGATCTCAGTGCCAGTGGTATAGTATTAATAGAGGTGGGATTTCAGTGCCAGTGGTACTGTATTAATAGAGATGAGATCTCAGTGCCAGTGGTACTGTATTAATAGAGGTGAGATCTCAGTGCCAGTGGTACTGTATTAATAGAGGTGAGATCTCAGTGCCAGTAGTACTGTATTAATAGAGATGAGATCTCAGTGCCAGTGGTACTGTATTAATAGAGATGAGATCTCAGTGCCAGTGGTACTGTATTAATAGAGGTGAGATCTCAGTGCCAGTGGTACTGTATTAATAGAGGTGAGATCTCAGTGCCAGTGGTACTGTATTAATAGAGATGAGATCTCAGTGCCAGTGGTACTGTATTAATAGAGATGAGATCTCAGTGCCAGTGGTACTGTATTAATAGAGGTGAGATCTCAGTGCCAGTGGTACTGTATTAATAGAGATGAGATCTCAGTGCCAGTGGTACTGTATTAATAGAGGTGAGATCTCAGTGCCAGTGGTACTGTATTAATAGAGGTGAGATCTCAGTGCCAGTGGTACTGTATTAATAGAGATGAGATCTCAGTGCCAGTGGTACTGTATTAATAGAGATGAGATCTCAGTGCCAGTGGTACTGTATTAATAGAGGTGAGATCTCAGTGCCAGTGGTACTGTATTAATAGAGGTGAGATCTCAGTGCCAGTGGTACTGTATTAATAGAGGTGAGATCTCAGTGCCAGTGGTACTGTACTAATAAAGATGAGATCTCAGTGCCAGTGGTACTGTATTAATAGAGGTGAGATCTCAGTGCCAGTGGTAGAGTATTAATAGAGGTGAGATTTCAGTGCCAGTGGTACTGTATTAATAGAAGTGAGATCTCAGTGCCAGTGGTACTGCATTAATAGAGGTGAGATCTCAGTGCCAGTGGTACTGTATTAATAGAGGTGAGATCTCAGTGCCAGTGGTAGAGTATTAATAGAGGTGGGATTTCAGTGCCAGTGGTACTGTATTAATA
>NC_140003.1:41235816-41268316 GCF_964263955.1 Coregonus lavaretus | reverse complement strand
TTGGCTATACACACTTTTTTGCCCTCAGAACAGCCTAATTCATCGGGGCATGGACTCTACAAGGTGTCAAATGCGTTCCACAGGGTTGCTGGCCCAAATGCTTCCCACAGTTGTGTCAAGTTGACTGGATGTCCTTTGGGTGGTGGACCATTCTTGATACACACGGGAAACTGTTAAGGGTGAAAAACCCAGCAGCGGTGCAGTTCTTGACACACTCAAACCGGTGCGCCTGGCACCTACTACCGCACCCCGTTCAAGGGCACTTAAATCTTTTGTCTTGCCAATTCACCCTCTGAATGGCACACATTCACAATCCATGTCTCAATTGTCTCAAGGCTAAACAATCCTTCTTTAACCTGTCTCCTCCCCTTCATCTATAATATAATAATATGCCATTTAGCAGACGCTTTTATCCAAAGGGACTTACAGTCATGCGTGCATACATTTTTGTGTATGGGTGGTCCCGGGGATCGAACCCACTACCTTGGCGTTACAAGCGCCGTGCTCTACCAGCTGAGCTACATTGATTGAAGTGGATTTAACAAGTGACATCAATAACGGATCATAGCTTTCACCTGGATAGTTTTATTTTTTTTAACTAGGCATGTCAGTTAAGAACAAATTCTTATTTACAATGACGGCCTACACCAGCCAAACCCGGACGACGCTGGGCCAATTGTGTGCCGCCCTATGGGACTCCCAATCACGGCCGGTTGTGATACAGCCTGGAATCGAACCAGGGGGTCTGTAGTGACACCTCAAGCACTGAGATGTAGTGCCTTAGACCACTGCGCCACTCAGGAGCCCAGTCTATGTCATGGAAAGAGCAGGTGTTCCTAATGTTCTCCACACTCAGGGTATACGGGGTACCCGTACCGAGTCGATGTGCAGGGGTGTGAGGTAATTGAGGCACATATGTCCATATAACTAGGATTAAGTGACAGCAGCGTATGTGAGGAGTCAAAAAAGTTTGTGCAAAAAAGGGTCAATACAGATAGGTAGCATTTTGGGTAGCATTTTAACAGTCATTTAGCAAAAGCTCTTATCCAGAGCAATTAGGGTTAAGTGCCTTGCTCAAGGGCACATTGATAGATTCTTCACCTAGTCAGATCAGGTATTCAAAACAGCAAACCTTCGGTTACCGGCCCAACGCGCTGAACCGCTAGGCTACCTGCCGTTTGTGGGTTGAAGCTGTTCACGGTCCTCTTGTTTCCAAACTTGGTGCATTGGTACCGCGTGCCGTGCGATAGCAGGGAGAACAACAGTCTATGACTTGGGTGGCTGAAGTCTTTGACCATTTTTAGGGCCTTCCTCTGACACCGCCTGGTCACACACACACACACACACACACACATATCCCAACCAACCACCCTCCCTTCCTTCCTCCCTCCACACAACACATCAATTTACATATAAGTCTTGGAAGGACTTAATGCCTTTCCTTGTCCAGTAAGAGAAAGCATTATCTATTAGGGAAGCGGGGAATAGGGGATTCTTATCAATAGGACCCATAGTAGATGCAGAGGAGAATTTAAAATGTCGCCGAAACTGATACCAAATCTTAGGTGTGGAAAGAACTACAGGATTGCCAGTATAGCGAGAGAGTGGGATTGTCACGGATCCCCCCCCGGTACTGCTGCTCATTCCGTTCACCATCTCTGGAGGTCTACGTCACCGGCCTTCTAGGCGTCATTGATCTGGTTCATTACCACCAACCCCGGACTGTCTTGTCTTATTACACACACCTGGTTCCCATTCCCCCTGATTAGTATGTGTATATATGTGCCCTCTGTTCCCCATTCCCCCTGATTAGTATGTGTATATATGTGCCCTCTGTTCCCCATTCCCCCTGATTAGTATGTGTATATATGTGCCCTCTGTTCCCCATTGTCTTCATCGATTATTATCCCATGTCCGTTGGTCTCGTGAGTACATTGTATTACAGTTTACATGCAGAGTAATTGTGCACTTGTTATTACGGGTCTCGTCCCGTGTATTATTTAGAGGTTTACACCATGCTCTTTTGTTTGGGTTACAGCCCTGTGTTATGTATATACGTGTTTGTTTTGGGCTTCGTCCCACGTCGTTTTCCATGACGTACCTCCCGTAGTCTCCCGAGTGGCGCAGTGGTCTAAGGCACTGCAACGCAGTGCTAGCTGTGCCATTAGAGATCCTGATTTGAATCCAGGCTCTGTCCTAGCCAGCCGTGACCGGGAGACCCATGGGGCGGCGCACAATTGGTCCAGGGTAGGGGAGGGAATGGCTGGCAGGGATGTAGCTCAGTTGGTAGAGCGTGGCGTTTGCAATGCCAGGGTTGTGGGTTCGATTCCCATGGGGGGCCAGTATGAAACAATAAAATAAAGTATGCACTCACTAACTGTAAGTTGCTCTGGATAAGAGTGTCTACTAAAATGTAAAAATGTACCTTATGTTTGGTTGAGTAATAAAAAACCCTATTACGTATTCCTGCGTCTGTCTTCAATCAGTATACAACGTCACGGGGATGCTGGGAGAGAAGAGCAGAGTGAAGCAGAAATACAAGAATGTGCCTCTAGGTGGCACCATGGGGTATCTGGAGCATGTAACCAGAATGGCAATTTCTGAAAGTTGGCTGCCCAATAATAGTATAGAAGGTTGGGTGGTGCAAGCCCTCCACTAAACTTGCATCTCTGAAGTAAAGATCTACTGACTCTGGGTACCTTTCCAGATAAATGTGGTAATTTATTGATTGATTGACTTTTTTTTTTAACTTTCGGAAAAACAATGGGATAGATTGAAATAGATAAAGGAATTTGAGTAAACTGTTCATTTTTACAGCATTAATCCTTCCTATAAGTGATAGTGGTAAGCTACCCCATCTCTGAAAATCAGTTTTCATTTGCGTAAGGAGGGGAGCAAAGTTTGCAGAAAAAAGAGCATGTAATGAACGAGTTACGTTCACTCCAAGGTATTTGAAACCAGAGCGGCTAAACTGAAAATGTAAGTCTGTCTGCTGGAGCTGTAGCGCTGCTGAATTGATTGGGAAGCACTCACTTTTCTGGAGATTCAGCTTGTAACCGGAGAAGGAGCCAAAGTTCTCCGGAATAGAAGGTAAACAGGTTACAGGGTTATTTACATAGAGTAACAGATCATCTGCATATAATGATAACCTATGTTCAACTCCTTCCGTGTTACACCTTGGAAAGAGGAGGATGCCCGTAAAGCTACTGAAAGGGGCTCAATGGCGACGGCAAATAACAAAGGGGACAGTGGGCAGCCTTGGCATGTTCCAGGGCAAAATAATCAGAACGAGTGTTGTTGGTACAGACACTGGCCTGGGGAGATGTATACAAGAGATGGATCCATAAGCTAAATTTGTCTCCAAAACCACATTTCTTAACAGCAAATAGGTACTCCCATTCAATTCTGTTGAATGCCTTCTCTGCGTCTAGGGAGATTACCACCTCAGGGGAGTTGGATAATTGTTTAGAATAAATCATGTTAAACAGCGTCCGAATATCAAAAAAATATATCTGTCCTTTATAAAGCCGATTTGTTCCTCTGATGAGTCCTGGTAAGACTACTTCCAGATGCCTCGCTATCACCTTCACCAGCACCTTTACATCCACATTAAGGAGGTTTAGGGGCCTAAATGAAGAACAGGAGGTGGGGTCTTTCCCCTTCTTAAGGAGAAGCGCTATTGAAGCCTGTGTTATGGTACATGGCAGCAAGCCACGTTCAAGTGACTCATTATACATAGATAAAAGTAAAGGGGCCAACTTGGTATGTAAGTTCAAGCGTTGCTTATATAGCTCTGGTGATGGCGTCAAGGCATATTGGTGGTCTAAGTCAAGGATCGCTTTAGAGAGTTCTTCTAGTTTAGCTTTCCGAGTTTTGTTTAAATGAGAAGAATAAGAAATCATTCATCCTCTAAGATAGGCCTTAAGTGATTCCCATAAGAGAGAATGAGAGGTTGAGCTTGTCTGATTTGAAAATAAAAATAAAAATCAATAGAAGTGAAGATAATGTTACAGAAGCCTGCATCAGACAGGAGAAGAGCATTTAATCTCCAACAGAGAGGAGTACGAGATTGTCCTGATAGGACTATGTCGAGGGCTAAAGGTCCATGGTCGGAAATGACAATGGGTAATTATCCATAAGAGGTGACATTTGGAAGTAATTTATGATCAATAAAGAAATAGTCAATACGAGAAAAATAATGGTGTACATGTGAAAATAAAGAATACTCTCTTGCCTGGGGATTCTGAAATCTCCAGGGATCTGTACACCCATTCTGAACCATAAAATCTGAGAAGGACTTTGACATAGCTGAAGGAGACATTGTTCTGGGGTTGGAGCAGTCTAAAGCCGGGCTAATAACACAATTCAGATCACCACCGAATATCAAAAGATGGGTGTTCAGAGAAGGGATTTTCCCCAGCAACCCATTGGCAAATTCAACATCATCAAAATTGGGAGCAAATACATTGACCAATACTACAGGTGTGTGCCAAATGGTGCCAGTTATGATTAAATATCTCCCATTACTGTCTGAAATAATATTAATAGAGAAATGTATTATTTTACTAACCAAAATTGCAAACCCTCTGGCTTTGGAGTTAAAATCTGAATGGAAAACCAGACTGAACCTGGAGTTTTGTAGCCTTGAGTGATCTTTAATGCAGAAATGGGTCTCTTGTAAAAAATACCACATCTGCTTTTAGCTTTTTCAAATGGGAGAAGACCCTAGACCTCTTGACAGGATTCTTCATTGTCTTAGTATTCCAAGATAAAAACTTTATAGGATTAGGCCTACCTATTCCAATATTCATATTATTAGCGTTGTTAGCCATCTAAAATATTGAAAGGAAAAAGGTATGAAAACAGACCAAGCATTTGCAAAGATAACAGAGAACCGATGAAAAAAAACAAAAAATGACTGTCCTGACTTAGGGAGTCTTCAATCTGTGCAACATGTGCAATGTGTCTTAAGGATGGCCAAATACAGTGCCTTGCAAAAGTATTCATCCCCCTTGGCGTTTTTCCTATTTTGTTGCATTACAACCTGTAATTTAAATGGATTTCATGTAATGGACATTCACAAAATAGTCCAAATTGGTGAAGTGAAATGAAAAAAAATTACTTGTTTCGAACAATTCAAAAAAATTAATAACTGAAAAGTGGTGCATGCATATGTATTCACCCCCTTTGCTATGAAGCCCCTAAATAAGATCTGGTGCAACCAATTACCTTCAGAAGTCATATAATTAGTTAAATAAAGTCCACCTGTGTGCAATCTAAGTGTCACATGATCTGTCACATGATCTCAGTATATATACACCTGTTCTGAAAGGCCCCAGAGTCTGCAACACCACTAATCAAGGGGCACCACCAAGCAAGCGGCACCATGAAGACCAAGGAGCTCTCCAGACAGGTCAGGGACAAAGTTGTGTAGAAGTACAGATCAAGGTTGGGTTATAAAAAAATATCTGAAACTTTGAACATCCCACGGAGCACCATTAAATCCATTATAAAAAAATTGAAAGAATATGACGCCACAACAAACCTGCCAAGAGATGGCCGCCCACCAAAACTCACGGACCAGGCAAGGAGGGCATTAATCAGAGAGGCAACAAAGAGACCAAAGATAACCCCAAAAGAGCTGCAAAGCTCCACAGCGGAGATTGGAGTATCTGTCCATAGGACCACTTTAAGCTGTACATTCCTCAGAGCTGGGCTTTACGGGAAGAGTGGCCAGAAAAAAGCCATTGCTTAAAGAAAAAAAATAAGCAAACACGTTTGGTGTTCGCCAAAAGGCATGTGGGAGACTCCCCAAACATATAGAAGAAGGTACTCTGGTCAGATGAGACTAAAATTGAGCTTTTTGGCCATCAAGGAAAACGCTATGTCTGGCGCAAACCCAACACCTCTCATCACACCCGAGAATGGTGGTGGCAGCATCATGCTGTGGGGATGTTTTTCATCGGCAGGGACTGGGAAACTGGTCAGAGTTGAAGGAATGATGGATGGTGCTAAATACAGGGAAATTCTTTAGGGAAACCTGTTTCAGTCTTCCAGAGATTTGATTGCTGTACACCAGCGGAACCCATCCAACTTGAAGGAGCTGGAGCAGTTTTGCCTTGAGGAATGGGCAGAAATCCCAGTGGCTAGATATGCCAAGCTTATTTACATTTACATTTACGTCATTTAGCAGATGCTCTTATCCAGAGCGACTTACAAATAGGTGCATTCACCTTATAGCCAGTGGGATAGAGACATACCCCAAGAGACCTGCAGCTGTAATTGCTGCAAAAGGTTGTTCTACAAAGTATTGAACAGTTATGCACGCTCAAGTTTTCTGTTTTTTTGTTTTAATTCTTGTTTGTTTCACAATAAAAAATGTTTTGCATCTTCAAAGTGGTAGGCATGTTGTGTAAATCAAATGATACAAACCCCCCAAAAAATCCATTTTTATTCCAGGTTGTAAGGCAACAAAATAGGAAAAATGCCAAGGGGGGTGAATACATTCACAAGCCACTGTAAGTGTCCCGCAGTATGTTACCTTGTTACAAAAAATAAAAAGTGTCTGTACGAATGATCAATGGGGCGTAATAAAGGGGTGAAAAGTCCTTCAGTAAGTATCTAGATGAAACAAGGAAAGCTCTGCAAAAGCCTGGAATTGTAGCCATGCATTACTACGCTAGCCGTCTAGCCAAATAAGAAAGACATCCCAAACGTGTAGCTTAAATAACAACCACACAAGACAGTATTCATCATTTTGATCAGAGTTCAATAGTGTTTCTGCAGAGTAGAAAAGGAATGGCAACACGGGGAAAAAGGCCGTAAAAATCTAAACATACCTTCCACTTGGAGTGTAAGCTAGGCTATGCATGCTACCTGGCAAAAGAGTAGGTCATAGATCCAAGATACGGCTCAGAAGTGACTGTCGAACCAACACTGGGTGTCCTCATGGGAGTTGAACTGTAGCTTCCCCCTGGCATGTTCAACATGGAGACGAGCAGGGAAGCAGAGTGAGAATTTCACTTCCTTCTCATGAAGGTTTCACATCGAGGAATTTAGCTCTCTTCTTGGCAACACTCGAGCTGAGGTCAGGAAAGATGAACACCTTGCATCTGCAGAAGTGTAGCTGGTCTCTGCCCTGCCTCTGGAGGTCTCTGCCCTGCCTCTGGAGGTCTCTGCCCTGCCTCTGGAGGTCTCTGCCCTGCCTCTGGAGGTCTCTGCCCTGCCTCTGGAGGTCTCTGCCCTGCCTCTGGAGGTCTCTGCCCTGCCTCTGGAGGTCTCTGCCCTGCCTCTGGAGGTCTCTGCCCTGCCTCTGGAGGTCTCTGCCCTGCCTCTGGAGGATACGCTCCCTGTCACGGTAGTAGTGAAAACAGACGATAAACACTCTTGGAGTTGTTGTCTCCGCCACTGGGGAAGGGCCAATGTGGTGGGCTCTGTCAAGCTTTGGGGGTGATGGAACGATGGCCGGACCCAGCACCTCCACCAAGAAGTCTGACATGAACTTAACTGAGTCCCCTCCTTCAAGTTTCTCTGGTATACCATTGCGACGGCAAGAACGGGATTCCAGGTCATCGGTTTGTCAATCAGCTTTGTGTTTTTGGAGCTCAGACGGGCGACCATTTTCTCAAGGGCTACTATGCGGTCACTATAGTCACACAGGTCATGTTCAAAGCCGTCAAGTCGGCGGCCTTGTTCATCGGCAGCGGCTCGGACAACATCCAGGACGGCGGAGAAGGGGGCCAGAGCAGCATTGATGGCAGTTTTGAGCTGAGTGGCAATGGTAGCTGTAATTTCCGAGATCAGAACCGTACGGAGGTTCTGGAGATCTGTGGGGAGTGTGACCGCATGAGACTCCGTAACGGTTGGACTGGAGTCGGCGCCATTACCATTCAACTCATCAATCAAATCTGATATGTAAGAAAGTGGAATGCAAAGTAAAACTATTGCGTAGGAGCCTCGTCCACGAGCTTCTTCTCCAGTCACATGCTCAACCGGAAGCCTCAAAATAATCTTTCTGTCAGAATCTTTTTTTTTTTTATACATCAGCGCACAATGTAGAAAAGCGTTTTGCACCTAAATGAAACGCAAATTAAAACTAGTATCTCTTTTTGGACAAATTCAGGTAGGTCCCTCCCTCTCTTAGTTTGCTGTTCCCTCCTAATCTCTGTTAGTTTGCTGGTCCCTCCTAATCTCTGTTAGTTTGCTTCCGTTTGGTTCCTCGTGAATCTTCCTTAATTGTCTGCCTCCTCACTGCACATCCACCAGGATGGCCCACCACACAGTCACACTCACGCTCTCTCTTTCTCTCTATCAGAGAGCGAAAGTAACAGGCCAATTTGCATCAGAGTATCTCGCCGATCATCAGCAGGGAAATGAATGCTTGGCAGCGGCCCTAATGTTAAATGTGCAGACATTGTCCTTGCTGAGGGATTTAAGTGTGTGTGTCTGTGTGCACGAGCACATGCGTGTATGTTTGTTTGCTTGTATGTGTCCCCTGGAGGGATAGAGGGATGGAGAGAAGGATGGAGGTGTGTGTGTGTGTGTGTGTGTGTGTGTGTGTGTGTGTGTGTGTGTGTGTGTGTGTGTGTGTGTGTGTGTGTGTGTGTGTGTGTGTGTGTGTGTGTGTGTGTGTGTAATGCCTGATGACATTGAGGTCACTCTGGAGCTCGTTTGATTAGAACTAAACTAAACTTTTTTTCTGGACAACATAAATAAACGATCAGATCTCATCTGCAGCTAGACAACACTCCCCAGTTATTCACTCTGCCTTAATTAGCCAATCAGGTAAGGGCTTGTTTAGGGCCCAGAAAGTACCTGTTATGCAGTGTGTGTGTGTGTCTGAAGGGCTGGGGTGATATAGGGGCTTGTTTTTTGGGACAGCAGCAGAGAGGAAACAGACTTGTTTTTAGCGATTTCACAGGCAATTCAACACAAGAAGCAGTGACCTAAATTCTTCAGCTTTACATTATCATAAAGAATGACCTACTGTACCTGTCTTGTCACCAAATGGGTATGATCAATTTAGAATAGACAGCAAGGTTATATTATGGGCAACCACAGAGAGAGAGAGAGACCTCAAGTTTAGACTTCACTTCACTCTATGTACACAAGTCCTCCACCAGACACCCTACCCTAATGGAATGATTAGTGCACTACTGCTCTCTGTGAGGGCGTTCTAGCTGTGTCTGAGTTTTCAGATGATGTATAATAGCCTTGCTGTTTTCCCATCATCTGATGTGTTATTGTACTATAGACTGGGTGCCAGCCTATTTTTGCTTCAGTCAATTTGTTGAGGTCTAGGCTACTCTTGGTCAGGTCTCCCTTTTGCCAAAACCAATACACAGAAAGGCTGTTATAGTTATGTTATTATAGTCTCAATGTATTATCCCCATTCAATTGCACAGCATGAGTTATGTTTGAGTTAAATAATTCATAAGCAGGCCTTTAAATGACAACTAGGGCGTGCTGGGCTGTCTTTCGCACTTCTAACTTGCGGTTCATTAAAAGTAAATCAAGAAACTGCGACAGAAAAAGAAACACAACAGCGCTCCCGCTTCGTCATCTTGGCTCAAGCACGGAATGTTTCAATGGTGGGATCACGGAACGCAGCCGCTCCTGCGGAACCCTAATGGAAGAAAGCGTAGCAGTTTCATAACCTTGGGTGGGAGGAGCTTGGTCATTCTGGAAGCTCTCTGGAAGAGGCGCGACTAATGACTGTATGTGACGGGAGCGACAGAGAGAGGAAAATTGGAGCAACGACAAAGAGAGAGCGAAGAGCGAGAGAGAGCGAAAGAGGCTAGAACGATCCTCTGTCCGAATCCCATTTCCAACAGATAGTTTTACCTACCCGATCGAGTCGCGTGTGCACGGGCACCATGCGCGCTTTTCAAGGGCGACAAAACTATATAACCTTTTCACCTCTTTTGGGATGTGAAGAATGTACAATATTTCGGATGTGTTCTTTAGAATAACAGTATTTACACTAAATAGCTAGTTTTGTTTATCAACTCAGCAAACTATACAGAGTAGTCAGCTGTAGTTTTTGCAGCGGGTTGTAGGCTACGCGCGTTCTGGACAGCGGACCGGCACGCAACTCAAGTTGTTTATAACGTTTGACATTCCCACAGTAGGCTCCAAGGAAAGTAGTCTAGGTAGGAAACGGGGAAACCCGGGCAAGGCGGGGCCGAACCGGAGACAGCCAAAGGGATTATTGAATAACTCACGTTGCCTTGAAGCTTCGCCCTGTAGCCGAACCACTCGCAGAGTCGCAGCGTTTTGGGGAAACAATCATTTTCCACCCGTTGGAATTTGGGGAAGCTTTATTCCCAACTACTTGGTGATTAGTCTACGCTTCAAGTAGCCTAGGCTACGGAGAACAGAACTAGTTTGTAAACGTCGGTTGTGGTTATTTGCTTTGGAATATACGTTTCTGGACAGATTTGGGGGGAATTATTTCCCCAGCCCCGTTGGACCATGGCGGACGACGACGTACTGTTTGAAGATGTTTACGAGCTGTGTGAGGTCATTGGAAAGTAAGTGTCACGTTGCCTTTTATTACACGCTGCAGTGACATTGTACCTCATTTTTAGCTGTGTGTGTGTGTGTGTGTGTGTGTGTGTGCGCGTGTGACAACATGCAAGGCAGGCACTTCACAGTTCATTTACATTTACATTTTAGTCATTTAGCAGACGCTCTTATCCAGAGCGACTTACAGTTAGTGAGTGCATGCATATTACGAAGTCTGAGTTACACAATTTAATGAATAGCCTTCAATCTCCTGTGCAAGATAACTGTCCTTCTACGCATCCCTCTATTGGCATTGTCAGCTAAGTAATGGCCTGTGATTTCTTATAGGTATGAGACAATAGCATGAGTCGTATACCGGCATATTGTCATTTGCAGTTATGACTAGACTACATGCAATTATTGCGACAATAGAATATCTTCCTCATTTGCTCACTCTCAGGAAATCGAATTATCTCAGAGCCAGTGAAAATGCATGATTACTTGTCTGTGGATGAATTTCTCTTCCCTCTTAGACTTATGTTGTAGTTGCTTGCATTTTGCTGGAGCGACAGCACCGTTCCATTCGATTCTGTTTATTCTGTTGTATTGAGCCCGCTTCACAGCTGCTTGTGGGTATGAGTCTCGCAGTGTTGGAGGACGATGATGAATGACTAGTGGTTCAGCAGTCTTGAAGCCCCAATACATTAGAACCCTGTCTGTCAATTCCATCCTGGCCTTGGTGTCCTCTCCACTCTATCATTTGCATAATAGTTGCACTGTAATTACGTAGTAATGGGGATGAGATTTTTTTTGTGATTACACAAATGGGAAAGAGACTGGCATTGCATTACTCTAAACAACAGCAAAAAGCATTTTGAAATGCATTATACAATAGGCTGTCAGTACATTAGATCTAGTACATTGGATAGTAGGTTTTCAGGCCGTTAGCGAGTGCCTTTCCCACACATTAATCATTGTATTGACAGGATCAGGTTATGTTCCAAGTGGCCAGTGTGTGTGCGTGTTTGTGTGTGTGAGACCATTGTGTGTACTGGCTGGGCACTGGCCCTACCTTAACATGTTTAGGCAGGCCTGAAACCTATGTGAGAAACTGAGAACACACTGACAGGGGCTTGTTTAGGGCCCAGGAAGTACCTGTAATGCTGTGTGTGTAAGTGTGTGTGTAAGTTTGTGTAACTGTGTGTGTGTGTGTGTGTGTGTGTGTGTACAATGTCACACACTCAAGCAAGGCTGCTACTAAAGGCTATGGAGCCAGACACAGTCGGATGAAGTTTACCCTACATACTGGTCTACGGTCAGTTTAGCATTTTATGGTTAAGGTCAGGATTGGGGATAGCTTACCATGCTACCATCCTAGTCCAGTCCCAGTCCAGTCCCAGCCCAGTCCCAATCCAATCCCAGCCCAGTACCAGTACCAGCACATCCCATCCCGGCCCATCCCAGCACCTACCATCCCAGCCCAGTACCAGCCCATCCCAGCCCAGTACCAGCCCATCCCATCCCAGCCCAGTACCAGCCCATCCCAGCCCAGTCCAAGCCCATCCCAGCCTAGTACCAGCCCATCCCAGCCCATCCCAGTCCCGTCCCAGTACCAGCCCAGCCCAGTCCCAATACCATCCCGTCCCAGTCCCAATACCAGCCCAGTCCATCCCGTCCCAGTCCCAATACCAGCCCAGTCCATCCCACCCCAGTCCCAATACCAGCCCAGTCCATCCCACCCCAGTCCCAGTACCAGCCCATCCCATCCCATCAGAAGATCAGTCAGAACAGATATAGAAATAGATGGAGGAGTACAACAGTAAAGACTCTTTCACATCTGGCTGTTCGCCTGAGTCACAGACACTCATTATTTCTGTCAGTTCCAGTGCAATTTACAACGCTTGAACAACGCTTGAACAACGCCATCAGTCTGATCAGTCTTTGGCGTACTAGAGTACAGAGATTGTTCGTTTAACAAGCAGAGAAGTAGACTGTTGATTTTATCCTGGGAGAAAAGTGCATTAACTTTGGGAAGGGGAAACCCTACAGAACAACAACACAGCTGTTTGTAAAGGCATCTCTTTCAAATCTAGTACTGCTCCAGATCCTCAGGGTTTTATGTCCAGGTTAGATGCATTGTGATGATGTACAGTACATGACCAAAAGTATGTGGGCACCTGCTCGTCGAACATTTCATTCCAGAATTTATCCCAAAGGTATTAGAGGGGGTTGAGGTCAGGGCTCTGTGCAGGCCAGTCAAGTTCTTCCACACCGATCTCAACTAACTATTTCTGTATGGACCTCGCTTTGTGCACGGGGGCATTGTCATGCTGAAACTGGAAAGGGCCTTCCACAAACTGTTGCCACAAAGTTGGAAGCACAGAATCGTCTAGAATGTCATTGTATGCTGTAGCGTTAAGATTTCCCTTCACTGGAACTAAGGGACCTAGCCCGAACCATAAAAACAGCCCCAGACCATTATTCCTCTTCCACCAAACTTTACACCATGAGCTTTACACCACTCCAGCCAACGCTTGGCATTGCGCATGGTGATCTTAGGCTTGTGTGCGGCTGCTCGGCCATGGAAACCCATTTCATGAAGCTCCAGACGAACAGTCCTTGTGCTGACATTGCTTCCAGAGGCAGTTTGGAACTCGGTAGTGAGTGTTGCAACCAAGAACATGCAATTTTTATGTGCTTCAGCACTCGGCGGTCCCGTTCTGTGAGCTTGTGTGGCCTACCACTTCGCGGCTGAGCCATTGATGCTCCTAGATGTTTCCACTTCACAATAACAGCACTTACAGTTGACCGGGGCACCTCTAGCAGGGCAGACATTTTAAGAACTGACTTGTTGGAAAGGTGGCATCCTATGATGGTGCCACGTTGAGTCACTGAGCTCTTCGGTAAGGCCATTGTACTGTCATTGTTTGTCTATGGAGATTGAATGGCTCAATTTTATACACCTGTCAGCAACGGGTGTGGCTGAAATAGCTGAATCCACTCATTTGAAGGGGTGTCCACATACTGCTGTATATATAGTGTACGTAGGCCTTTTATATAGATCAGCTTAGCACTAACAGTGTGGGGAATAGTAGGGTTTGTGTGTGTCTGTGTGTGTGAATGAGATTTAGGTGTGTCTGTGTGTGTCTGTGTGTGTGAATGAGATTTAGGTGTGTCTGTGTGTATGTCTGTGGGTGTGAATGAGCGGGATTTGGTCTAAGCTCTCATTTTTAGAACACTGACCTTGGACACATCCTGTCTGTCTATCAGCGTGTGTGTTGGTGTGTGTGAGTGTGAGTGTGCGTGTGTGTGTGTGTGTGTGGCATGTAGCTGTTAGATCCATTCACTCTATCCACCCTGCGGCTATCCGAAGACCAAGACTGCATGGGAGTGAGGAGTAGGAGGAGGAGGAGGAGGGGAAGATGAAGAAGGGCTTTGGAAGAGGAGGGAGATTGGAGGGAGGTTTGTATTTGTATTTATTAAGGATCCCCATTAGCTACTCTTTCTGGGGTCCATCAACATTAAGGCAGTTATATACAATTTAAAATATAACATGACATACCATTTCATAACACTTTACCCAATACAACATCCCATGTGTACGTGTGTGTGGAGGGTGTGTCTTATCATGTGTCTGTGCTTGTGTGTGTGTGTGTGTCTCTTCACAGTCCCCGCTGTTCCATAAGGTGTATTTGTATCCGTTTTTTAAATCTGATTCTACTGCTTGCATCAGTTACCTGATGTGGAATAGAGTTCCATGTAGCCATAGCTCTATGTAGTACTGTGCACCTCCCATAGTCTGTTCTGGACTTGGGGATTGTGAAGAGACATTTGGTGGCATGTCTTGTGGGGTATGCATGGGTGTCCGAGCTGTGTGCTAGTATTTTAAACAGACAGCTCGGTACATTCAGCATGTCAACACTTCTTACATAAACAAGTAGTGATGAAGTCAATCTCTCCTCGACTTTGAGCCATGAGAGATTTACATGCATATTATTAATGTTAGCTCTCCGTGTACATTTAAGGGCCAGCCGTGCTGCCCTGTTCTGAGCCAATTGTAATTTTCCGAGGTCCCTCTTTGTGGCACCTGACCACAAGACTGAACAGTAGTCCAGGTGCGACAAAACTAGAGCCTTTAGGACCTGCCTTGTTGATAGTGTTGTTAAAAAGGCAGAACTACACTTTATTATGGACAGACTCCTCCCCATCTTAGCTACTGTTGCATCAACATGTTTTGACCATGACAGTTTACAATCCAGGGTTACTCCAAACAGTTTAGTCACTTCAACTTGCTCAATTTCCACATTATTTATTACAATATTTAGTTGAGGTTTGGGGTTTGTCCCAAATACAATGCTTTTAGTTTTTTTTTTATATTTAGGACTAACTTATTCCTTGCCACCCATTCTGAAACTAACTGCAGCTCTTTGTTAAGTGTTCCAGTGATTTCACTCGCTGTAGTAGCTGACGTGTATAGTGTTGAGTCGTCCGCATACATAGACACACTGGCTTTACTCAAGGCCAGTGGCATGTCATTAGTAAAGATTGACAAAAGTAAGGGGCCTAGACAGCTGCCCTGGGGAATTCCTGATTCTACCTGGATTATGTTGGAGAGACTTCCATGAAAGAACACTCTCTGTGTTCTGTTAGACAGGTAACTCTTTATCCACAATATAGCAGGGGGTGTAAAGCCATAACACATACGTTTTCCCATCAGCAGACTATGATCGATAATGTCAAAAGCCGCACTGAAGTCTAACAAAACAGCTCCCACAATCTTTTTATCATCAATTTCTCTCAGCCAATCATCAATGATTTGTGTAAGTGGCGTGCTTGTTGAATGTCCTTTGTTATAAGTATGCTGAAAGTCTGTTGTCAATTTGTTTACAGTAAAATAGCATTGTATCTGGTCAAACACCATTTTTTCCAAAAGTTTACTAAGGGTTGGTAACAGGCTGATTGGTCAGCTATTTGAGCCAGTAAAAGGGGCTTTACTATTCTTGGGTAGCTAAATTAATTTAGCTTCCCTCCAGGCCTGAGGGCACACACTTTCTAGTAGGCTTAGATTGAAGATATGGCAAATAGGAGTGGCAATATCGTCCGCTGTTATCCTCAGTAATTTTCCATCCATGTTGTCAGACCCCGGTGGCTTATATGTCATAATTGTTTCACTTCTTCCACACTCACTTTACAGGATTCAAAATTACAATGCTTGTCTTTCATAATTTGATCAGTTATACTTGGATGTGTAGTGTCAGCGTTTCTTGCTGGCATGTCATGCCTAAGATTGCTAATCTTGCCAATGAAAAAATCATTAAAGCAATATCAGTGGGTTTTGTGATGAATCTGATTCAATGAATGATGGAGCTGAGTTTGCCTTTTTGCCCAACATGTCATTTAAGGTGCTCCAAAGCTTTTTACTATCATTCTTTATGTCATTTATCTTTGTTTCATAGTATAGTTTCTTCTTCTTTTTAATTCAGTTTAGTGACATGATTTCTCGATTTGCAGTATTTTTGCCAAACGGTTGTGCAGCCAGACTTATTTGCCATTACTTTTGGCTCATCCCTATCAACCATACAATTTTTCGATTCTTCATCAATCCACGGGGATTTAACCGTTTTTACAGTCATTTTATTAATGGGTGCATGCTTATTAGTAACTGGAATAAGCAATTTCATAAATGTGTCAAGTGCAGCGTCTGGTTGCCTCATTACACACCACAAATATTTTTTACATCAATAATATAGGAGTCACTACAAAACTACAGACCTCTTATACACGATATTAGGCCCAGCCTTTGGAACTTTGGTTTTCCAAGAAATGGCTACTGTATTGTGATCACTACATCTAATGTATTTGGATACTGCTTTAAAGCAAATTTCTGCAGCATTTGTAAAGATGTGATCAATACATGTTGATGATTTCATTCCTGTGCTGTTTGTAAATACGCTGGTAGGTTGATTGATAACCTGAACCAGGTTGCAGGCACTAGTTACAGTTTGAAGCTTTTTCTTGAGTGGGAAGCTTGATGAAAGCCAGTCCAATATTTAAATCACCCAGATATCACATACATTATCAAGCATTTCACACATCCAGATACTGACTGTTAGCACTTGGTGGTCTATAGCAGCTTCCCACCAGACTGGGCTTTAGGTGAGGCAGATTAACCTGTAGCCATATTACTTCAACAGTATTTAACATGAGATCCTCTCTAAGCTTTACAGGAATATGGTTCTGAATATAAATGGCAACACCTTTACCTTTGGCATTTCTGCCTTTTCTGTAGATGTTATAACCATGTATTGTTACCACTGTATCATCAAAGGTATTATCTAAGTGAGTTTCAGAGATTGTCAGAATATGAATGTAATCTGTTACTAGCAAATTATTGATTTCATGAACCTTAAGCTACATATATTAACGTGGGCTGTTTTTAGCACTTTTCTGGGATGCTTGATTGTTTTCATTGCTTTACTGGGAAGTAGGTAGAAATAGACATGCTCATGTTATTTATGTTTGTGCAGGGTGAGCTTCACACAATGGACTTCCTACTAGGGCAGACCGCCTCAGTGCTAACAGTATAACTCTGGTTCATAGGCACATTATTACGGCATACAATAGCTATAGGATCAGCAGAGGCATTCAGGGCAGAGGGACATAAATTAGGTTAAATAATAGTCATTTAGCAGACGCTCTTATCCAGAGCGACTTACAGTTAGTGAGTGCATACATTTTCTTTTTCATACTGGCCCCCCCATGGGAATCGAACCCACAACCCTGGCGTTGCAAGCACCATGCTCTACCAACTGAGCTACACGGGACCACGGGCTACTTACACTGTGTCTTCCAACGCCCCTGGGATAATGTACATTTACTGAAGCATTATGACAACTCAGCAACACAATGGTAGGGATTAACTGAGCTGGGCTTGGGTCATTGATAAGTAATTGTCTCAATGCAGCCTTATAATGCTGTGAAAGGACCCAGGAACCCAAATGATTTGGGTGGATCCCATCCTCTTTATAAAACTAGCTTTGTTTCCAGAAGGTATCAAAATTGTCAATAAATGTTACACCCACAGAGCTGCAATAGTCTCGTAGCCAGTTATGGAGGGCTAAAAGTCAGCTGAACCGTTCAATGCCACGATTTAGGGAGGGCACAGGGCCAGATATTATGGGGTGCTTGTTGGTGTCAAGCAGAGACCCAATCAGTTTTTTTAAATCCATCTTCAGCTGTTCTGAGCTGCCCTTCATAATGTCATTGAATCCCACACAAACTATGATAGACTCAATTTCCTGATGCAGGTTTAAAATGTTTGGGAGCAACTTATTGATGTCCTGTACTCGTGCTCCTGGATAGCACAACATTTTTGCTCCCGTGACTAAGACATTTCTCACCATTGAACTGCCCAATACAACGGCCGAAGAAGGGGATGGAGAGGGAGGGAGGGAAAAGGAGTTTGTAAAGGGAGGAAGAGGTCCATTAGTTTGACTCTGAGACGTGCTTTACCTTCAGGATACACTCTTTTATATTCAGGCCTCTGAACGACTCAGAACCCTGTGTGTGTGTGTGTTTGTGTGTGTCTGGTGGTGTGTGTGTGTGTGTGTGGTTGTGTGGGTGAGTTGCATGTTAATGTTTGGACTTTGTGACTTTGCTCAGGCAAATTGTGTCAGTGCCAAGATGGACTGGAAAATAAGAGCTGCGTAGAGTTCTGCTCATTCTATTACACTGCTGTTTACCACCTTATTTCATTAGAAAGGCCTTTGTTGCTTATCTTCTACATGTTACACTCTCTCACACACACACACACCAGGGTTTCCGTTAGGAAAATGTGGTGCCGAACATTTGACCGGCAACATTTACATTTACCGTGAAATCTGCCGGCACCATATGCATTGGGTGCGTAACCTGATTAGGGCGTCCACCCACGGTGCTCAGAATGACACAAATCACATTTAGATTAACAGAACATGCAAGTCGAGGATGCAACGATTTGCGGTCCTTCTTACCGAATTCTTAGGTGCACTTTGAAGATGTTAGAATAACTGTCCACATTTACTTTTCCTCAGCCAACAAGACGAGTATCAAACAGCAAAATCACTAGCCTATGTCAATCTACTATCCTCCTTAGTAGAAAAGTTGACCTATTCGAGAAAGAACTAGCCTACAGTGCATTTGGAAAGTATTCAGACCTCTTGACTTTTTCCACATTTTGTTACATTACAGCCTTATTCTGATTCTAAATTGTTTTTTTCCTTGTCAATCTACACACAATACCTCATAATGACAAAACAAAAACAGACATTTTTGCTATTTAATAACTTAACAAAATGTGGAAAAAGGGAAGGTGTCTGAACTTTCCGAAAGCACTGTATTCCAAACAGATTCTGGGAGAGTTGCAGGACGATAGATCCCAAATTCATCCAACCAGTATGCTTAGGCTACATTAAAAAAAAAACGTTAAAAAGCAATGAGTCGGATGCAACAGATCAGAACGTTTAGCTTAAAATGTTAATAAACTATTATTTCTTCACATTATAAGCGCAGCAATTCGCACAAGGCAGTAGGTTACGCGTGAATATTCATTCCATAATGCAATTTGCGGGAAAACACTGTGGTCAAAAGAGCACTGCACATGCGAGCGGTTTCATGTGACAGCTTGGCTTATACATGTAATGCCAAGGGGGGATGGCTGCCATTTTACGGGCTCCTAACCAATTCAAATCAAATCATCAAATCAAATCAAACTGTGCTATTTTGTTTGTTCGCATTGTTTGTAACTTATTTTGTACATAATGTTGCTGCTACCATCTCTTATGACCGAAAAGAGCTTCTGGACATCATAACAGCGATTACTCACCTCGAACTGGACAAAGATTTTTTATTTTAAGTCCAACGCGAAGGATATACTGCTTTCTCGAGACCAGGCCCAAATCCCCGTCATCCACGTGAAGAAAAGACGGCGAAAAAGGGGGTGGTTGGGGTGCTTTGTGAGAATTCGTAGGCGAGTGGGTAAACCACCACTACCATCCGTACTATTGGCCAACGTGCAATCATTGGAAAATAAACTGGATGATCTACGATTAAGACTATCCTACCAACGGGACATTAAAAACTGTAATATCTTATGTTTCACAGAGTCGTGGCTGAACGACGACACAGATAATATAGAGCTGGCTGGATTTTCCATGCATTGGCAGGACATATCAGCTACATCTGGTAAGATGAGGGTCTATTTGTCAATAACAGCTGGTGCGCGATGTCTAATATTAAAGAAGTCTGAGGTAGAGTACCTCATGATAAGCTGTAGGCCACACTATCTACCAAGAGAGTTCTCATCTATATTATTCGTAGCCATCTATTTACCACCACAAACCGATGCTGGCACTAAGACCGCACTCAACGAGTGGCCTGGAACTTTAATGCAGGCAAACCTAAATCCGTTTTACCTCATTTCTACCAGCATGTCACATGTGCAACCAGAGGGGAAAAAAACTCTAGACCACCTTTACTCCACACACAGAGACGCATACAAAGCTCTCCCTCGCCCTCCATTTAGCAAATCTGGCCATAATTCTATCCTCCTGATTCCTGTTTACAAGCAAAAACTAAAGCAGGAAGTACCAGTGACTTGCTCAATACGGAAGTGGTCAGATGACACGGATGCTACGCTACAGGAATGTTTTGCTAGCACAGACTGGAATATGTTCCTGGATTCATCCAATGGCATTGAGGAGTATACCACCTCAGTCATCGGCTTCATCAATAAGTGCATCGACGAAGTCGTCCCACAGTGACATGTATGTACATGTCCCAACCAGAATCCATGAATTACAGGCAACATCCGAGCTAAAGGCTAGAGCTGCCGCTTTCAAGGAGCGGGACACTAATCCGGACGCTTATAAGAAATCCCGCTATGCCGTCAGATGAACCATCAAACTAGCAAAGCGTCAATACAGGACTAAGATTGAATCCGGCTCTGACGCTCATCGGATATGGCAGGGCTTGCAAACTATTACGGACTACAATGGGAAACCCAGCTACGAGCTGCCCAGTGACGCAAGCCTACCAGACGAGCTAAATACCTTTTATGCTTGCTTCGAGGCAAGCAACACTGAAGCATGCATGAGAGCACCAGCTGTTCCAGACGACTGATCACGCTCTCCGTAGCCGATGTGAGCAAGACCTTTAAACAGGTCAACATTCACAAAGCCGCGGGGCCAGACGGATTACCTGGACGTGTACTCCAAGCATGCGCTGACCAACTGGCAAGTGTCTTCACTGACATTTTCAACCTCTCCCAGACCACCATTGTCCCTGTGCCCAAGAAAGCGAAGGTAACCTGCCTAATTGATTACCGCCCTGTAGCACTCACATCGGTAGCCATGAAGTGCTTTGAAAGGCTGGGCATGGCTCACATCAACACCATCATCCCGGAACCCCTAGACCCAATCCAATTCGCATACCGCCCCAACAGATCCACAGATGACGCAATCTCAATCGCACTCCACACTGCCCTTTCCCACCTGGACAAAATGAACACCTATGTGAGAATGCTGTTCGTTAACTACAGCTCAGCTTTCAAAACCATAGTGCCCACAAAGCTCATCACTAAGCTAAGGACCCTGGGACTAAACACCTCCCTCTGCAACTGGATCCTGGACTTCCTGACGGGCCGCCCCCAGGTGGTAAGGGTAGGCAACAACACATCTGCCCCGTTGATCCTCAACACTGGGGCCCCTCGGGGGTGCGTGCTTAGTCCCCTCCTGTACTCCCTGTTCACCCACGACTGCGTGGCCAAGCACGACTCCAACACCATCATTTAAGTTTTCTGACGACACAACAGTGGCAGGCCTGATCACCGACAACGATGAGACAGCCTATAGGGAGGAGGTCAGCGACCTGGCACTGTAGTGCCAGGATAACAACTTCTCCCTCAATGTGAGTAAGACAAAGGAGCTGATCGTGGACTACAGGAAAAGGAGGGCCGAACAGGCCCCCATTAACATCGACGGGGCTGTAGTGGAGCAGGTCGAGAGTTTGAAGTTCCTTGGTGTCCACATCACCAACGAACTATCATGGTCCAAACACACCAAGACAGTCGTGAAGAGGGCACGACAACACCTTTTCCCCCTCAGGAGACTGAAAAGATTTGGCATGGGTGCCCAGATCCTCAGATCCTGACCGGTTTCATCACTGCCTGGTATGGCAACTGCTCGGCATTTGACCGTAAGGCGCTACAGAGGGTAATGCGTACTGCCCAGTACATCACTGGGGCCAAGCTTCCTGCCAAACAGGATCTATATACTAGGCGGTGTCAGAGGAAGGCCCAAAAAATTGTCAGACTCCAGTCACCCAAGTCATAGACTGTTCTCGCTGCTACCGCACGGCAAGCGATACCGGAGCGCCAAGTCTAGGACCAAAAGGCTCCTTAACAGCTTCTACCCCCAAGCCTTAAGACTTCTGAACAATTAATCAAATGGCCACCCTTTGTTTTTACACTGCTGCTACTCACTGTTTATTATCAATGCATAGTCACTTTACCCCTACCTACATGTACAAATTACCTCGACTAACCTGTACCCCCGCACATTGACTCGGTACCTGTACCCCCTGTATATAGCCTCGTTATTGTTATTTTATTGTGTTACTTTATTTTTAATTTTTGTACTTTTATTTAGTAAATATTTTTCTTAACTCTATTTCTTGAACTGCATTGTTGGTTAGGGGCTTGTAAGTAACCATTTCACGGTAAGGCATTTCACCTGTTGAATTCGGCGCGTGTGACAAATCAAATTTGTATTTTATTTGACAGAAATTAAGAAAGAGAGGAGATCTAATAGTAATAATAATCTGTGAACCAAGATAAGACATGCCTCATAATATGTATTATAATGTTCAGCTTTGAAGCCTGCCTTCCGTTGCCGTTTGCTGCTGTCTGACACGGGTGTGATAAGATACATAAGGAATATACTGTAGTCTATTTAATTCCACTAAATTATGCAAATGAACCTATAGAGCGAAATGTATGACCAGTCAAATGTATTTACATCACCTGGTATTTACATTTACATTAATAGGCTAAAAAGCATTATTTCTTCTTCTTCCTGACATTTGTCTTGTGCCGATTTTATTCATCAGCTTTTCACATTTTTTATAGGCCAAAAGCCGTCTGTCACTGTCATACAGAAACCATGATACACACACACACACACACACACACACACACACACACACACACACACACACACACACACACACACACACACACACACAGTAGGCCATGCAGAAGTCTCAGGCCTGGTACAGGAAACTACAGTATAATTCAGTGTAGCCCAGCACAGCTCCGTCCAGCCTGCCTCTTATCCATCTCTGCATGGGCGGCTTCAAAAGAGACTGAATAGGAATTAACAGGATCAATGCTCTCACAGCCTGCCTACAAGACCCACTGTGTATTTAACAATGTCCTCACTGTGTGTTTAACAATGGGCCTTGTCCTTTACCACATAGTGAAGTGGGTCTACTGTACTTTAAAGTGAATAGAGTGAATTACTGTGCATTACTGTCAGGGACTCGGGGGGCTTTAAAGAGCCAATATGACTTTGCTGCTCTGTGTGTGCGGGGTGTGGGCAGGAGTGTGTGTGTGTGTGTGTGTACACGTTTTACTATACTTGTGAGTACCAGAAGTCCTCACTAGAATAGTATACCAACTAAAATTCAGAGAAGTGAGGACATTTTGCCAGTCCTCACTTGTAAAAATGATATTTTAGGCTTAGGGTTAGGGTGTGTGCGCGTGCGTGCCTGCGTGCTTGAGACACTGACCCATGCTAGGTGAAGGGTTAGCGGTTAGCTTGGGTTAAACTGTATAACGGAAGAGCACAAGTCCATTTTCAATAGCATTAGCATTAGTGTGGTCAAAGTCAATACAGTATGAAGATAAACTACTTCTCCAATATACATTTTAGGCGATGTCATGGCGACGTGTGCAGAAACACATCATGGGGTCTAATGATCGTCTGGCACCACACTGGCCATCTGCAGGCCGTCAAATCAAAGGCACTCAATATAAAGTTGTTTTGACGAAAATGAAAAAATGTCAGTTTGTCATTTTCGCGAGGTTGGAGTAATAACATGTTCAACTACTTAAGACATTGGCTTGAATCTACGTTGTGCCTTTAGAGTTCAAGAAAATTAACAACTAAGGAAGAATTTTACACTTCTCACAGTGTGCACATAGTCACATGATAGCTAAGAGAAATCACATGTCTATTGCATTGATAAGAATGCACATTTCTTGTGTTGTGCATGTATTATTTGCCATGCACACCCAAATTGCATCCACATATTAGATATGATTGAATACGGCCCATAGCCTAGACCTCAGGTGATACCAACATCCTCACGTGTGTCAAGCACAACCTCTCTGTTGGGGTTTTCTTTGGGGATAGGAGAGGGAAATCTGCTGAGTGGGTAGTTTTAGCATGCCCAATTACCCATAGACGCTAGCGCAGTGTTCTCACATTCAGCTCAGAAATATTTATCCCTCTTGTCAAGCCCATGAAAACATGGCCTCCTGCAGCTCTCTGTGTGCAGCGACAAGTAAAACGCTCCTTCCACCATTTTCGCACATCCCGCTGAGGAACATATCAGGAACATAACGTTGTGGCACCTTCCCAATAAAACATTTTTTCTCATTCCCATCATAACATTTGAGACAGTCTGCCAGTTGGCTATGTGATTTAGCTAGCTTAGGAAGCCAGTGTAGACTACTGAGACCCCCCCTTCCCCTGCGACTGCAGCACTTTTTCAGGTCACTAACCTCCATGCTTCATTATAGATAACGGCACAAACTGTCTGATTGCTTTTCCCTGGCATGATCGGAATTTGGAATTGTAATTTTCCGAGAGGTCTCTCTCTGGAACACTGTCTTTGGTTTGCGTTCCATCTCAACTGACAGCAGTCTTTTGCAATAACATTACAGGACGAGTTAGGAGGCGACAGGCCTGTGTCCTAATATTGTGAGATGTTTTGACTCCCTTATCTGTTGAGTGAAACTTTAGCTTTTTTAGTGCATCATCGTGCATTCTAGTTCAGTGGAGGTAAAGAGAGGAGATGTTTAGGGAGGGACACAGATTACTATGATAAAGGATGGGCCATTGTCACTGATTTAGACCAGTGAAGCATGGCAGAAAGTGTCAGGCAGAGACAGGGGAGTAGGAAGTCCAGGGGGGAGCAGGGAGCTGACTAGTGGTGGCTATTCAGCAGCCTGATGGTCTGAGGGTACAAACTATTGGCCAGTCTTCCAGTTTTTGCCATGATGCTCCTGTACTGCCCACGTCTGAGTGATTGAAGCAGGGAGGACAGGGCATGGCTTGGGTGGCTGAGGTCCCTGATGATCTTATTGGCCTTCCTGAGACACCTGGTGTTCTAGGTGTCCTGGAGGGCAGGTAGTGTGCACCCAATGGTGCGTTCAGCTGAGTGTACCACCCTCCGTTGAGCCTTGTGGTCAGCGGCGGTGGAGTTGCCGTACCAGGCGATGATGCAGCCCGACAGTATGCTTTCGATGATGCTCCTGTAGAACACTATGATGGCCCTCGGAGACATGCCAAAGTTCTTCAACCTCCTTAAGTTGAAGAGTCGCTGTCGTGCCTTCTTCACCACGGTGTACGTGTGGTTTGACCATTTAAGCTCATCAGAGATGTTTGCCGAGGAACTTTACATTTTTGACCTGGCACCACGCCATAAGAGTGCCTACTTCCTCTCTGTAGGCCATCTCGTCGTTGTTGGTATTCAGGCCTACTACTGTCGTGTCGTCAGTGAACTTGATGATGGAGTTGGAACTGTGTGAGGCCACGCAGTCGAGGGTATACAGGGAGTACAGGAGGGGACTGAGGACGCAACCTTGTGGGGCCCCCGTGTTGAGGATCAGTGTGGAGGAGGTGATGTTGCCTGGGGGACGGCCCGTCAGGACGTCCAGGAACCAGTATCATAGGGAGGAGTTCAGTCCCAGGGCCGTGAGCTTTGTGGTGAGCTTAGAGGGCACTACGGTATTGAAGGCTGAGCTGTAGTCAAGCATGGTCCTCTGTAGCTCAGCTGGTAGAGCACTTCGCTTGTAACGCCAAGGTAGCGGGTTCGAACCCCGGGACCACCCATACACAAAAAAATGTATGCAAGCATGACTGTAAGTCGCTTTGGATAAAAGCGTCTGCTAAATGGCATATTATTATTAGTGTGCACCCAATGGTGCGTTCGGCTGAGTGTACCACCCTCCGTTGAGCCTTGTGGTCAGCGGCGGTGGAGTTGCCGTACCAGGCGATGATGCAGCCCGACAGTATGCTTTCGATGGTGCTCCTGTAGAACACTGTGACGGCCCTCGGAGACATACCAAAGTTCTTCAGCCTCCTTAGGTTGAAGAGTCGCTGTCGTGCCTTCTTCACCACGGTGTACGTGTGGTTTGACCATTTAAGCTCATCAGAGATGTTTGCCGAGGAACTTTACATTTTTGACCTGGCACCACGCCATAAGAGTGCCTACTTCCTCTCTGTAGGCCATCTCGTCGTTGTTGGTATTCAGGCCTACTACTGTCGTGTCGTCAGTGAACTTGATGATGGAGTTGGAACTGTGTGAGGCCACGCAGTCGAGGGTATACAGGGAGTACAGGAGGGGACTGAGGACGCACCCTTGTGGGGCCCCCGTGTTGAGGATCAGTGTGGAGGAGGTGATGTTGCCTGGGGGACGGCCCGTCAGGAAGTCCAGGAACCAGTTGCATAGGGAGGAGTTCAGTCCCAGGGCCGTGAGCTTTGTGGTGAGCTTAGAGGGCACTACGGTATTGAAGGCTGAGCTGTAGTCAATGAACAGCATCCTCACATATGCATTCATTTTGTCCAGATGTGTGAGGGCTGTGTGCAGTGCAATGATGATTGCGTCGTTCATGGATCTGTCGGGCGGTAGGCGAATTGGAGAGGGTTGTCTGTGTGTGTGTGTGTGGTCCAGAGACTGCAGGCACAGCAGGTCCTGTTGTCTGACGAAGTGACTCGTTCATTAATGCATTATTAATTCATGACCTTCCAGCTGCACTCAAAGTGTGTCATACGTGCAGAATTAGTCAACAAGCAGATCACCCACATACCAGGAGGAGAAGGTGGGGAATGAAAACACACACACCACACACACTAGGGCTGTCCCTGACTAAAAAACTTGAAATGGGGGAATGTTTACTGGTTGCGCAGGAGGTAAAGGGGAAGTCAGATGTGTTGAATAAATGTGACTAGTTGTGGAAAATACTGGAGAGGTAAGGAGCAAGCCCTGCGTGCCAAACAGGTGCTGTTAGATTACAATATAATTTTTCTGACCGTTTGGAACAATATAAACAACACTAAATAAATGTTAAGCATATCAGAGAGTCTGTTGTATGTTTTTTTGTAAACCCTTTATTACAGCAAAGATTAAAAACAGTCGCATTCATTCTTGAATGCAATTTCCGAAATGGAACGGTTAATTTATTGTTTGCGCTAATTATTCAAGGGTCGCTTATTATTTTATTTTAAAACAAAAATGCTTCATTGCATTTCAAATCCTGAATGACTTGTATGCTGTGTGACATGAACGAATGAATGATTGATTGATAGATACAGTACTGTAGTCTATATAAGTAGCCTATTGAAATATTTACGGTATTAAGACTAAACGGGATGCGCTTTTAGGCCTATAGCTCGATGGTGGTTATACAAGGCTGCTATACTAAGCCAACTAATGATAATGACATTACTTATTATAATGATGATCATAATAATAATAGTAATAATAACAATAAGGAGGAGATCAAGAAAAAGGAGGATTATTATTATAAATATTATTTTTCGGACAATTTGGAACAGTGTAAACAACACTAAATAATACCAGAGAGTATGTTCTAATAAAAATAAATGTGTAAAGCCTTTATTAAAGCCTAGCAAAGATTCAAAACAGCCACATTTGTGAAATTGTTTATCCGACATGCGGTTGCATGAGGCTTGGTGCTCACTGAATCAGCAGAAGCAGGATCTGTCTTATTTCTGTAAGTATATACTACCAGTCAAAAGGTTGGACACACCTACTCATTCAAGGGTTTTTCTTAATTTTTACTATTTTTTACATTGTAGAATAATAGTGAAGACATCAAAACTATGAAATAACACATATGGAATCATGTAGTAACCAAAAAAATGTTAAGCAAATCAAAATATTTTTGAGATTCTTCAAATAGCCACCCTTTGCCTTGATGACAGCTTTGCACACTCTTGAATCTTTTCGTCTTCTCCACTGCGGTCCCGTCGATGTGGATAGGGGCGTGCTCCCTCTGCTGTTTCCTGAAGTCCACAATCATCTCCTTCGTTTTGTTGATGTCGAGGGAGAGGTTATTTACCTGGCACCACTCCACCAGGGCCCTCACCTCCTTTGTCGCCTCATCCATATGGAGAAACTGACATATAATATAATATAATAATATGCCATTTAGCAGACGCTTTTATCCAAAGCGACTTACAGTCATGCGTGCATACATTTTTTTTTTTGTGTATGGGTGGTCCCGGGGATCGAACCCACTACCTTGGCGTTACAAGCGCCGTGCTCTACCAGCTGAGCTACAGAGGACCACATCAAACATTTGGGGACCAAAGCGTCTCTTTTCCTTTGAGTGATTCTACTGGTGTCTGACTCAGAGTAAAACAGGGCAAGACATCCATCTGTCCAAGCAGCTGATGCAGCTAATGGTATTTTAGAAATACATTTCCCTCCTTCCTTCCTTCCTTCCTTCCTTCCTTCCTTCCTTCCGCCCCGGTCTCTGTTCATTTTCTCTTTCTTTCATTTCTGGTGGGCCTTTTGAACCTTAACTAATTTCCTCCCACCCTAAACAATCAGTAACCTGGGTTATGTCCCTGGCTACACACACACACACACACACACACACACACACACACACACACACACACACACACACACACACGAGCAAACCTCATGAGGAGCCATTTCCAAGAAAACCACCATTTCAGGATTCCATTGGAGCTATAATTCCCCTACAAAAACACCATCCATACAAACCACACAGAATCTGAAGGACATTCAGACCACTCCTGCTACGTGCGTGAGTGTGTGTATTGTATTGGTGTAAACAAAGCCACTACCTAGCATAGCTAAGTAAAGTCCTGTCCTGAAGCTAAGTGTCTGTAACCACAGTAACCAGCCTGTCTGCAACTGCCTCCAGGAAGGAAGTGCTAGCAGTTTATCCACAGCAGCACATCATACACTATCTGCTACATGCCTTCTAGGCATCATTCTTACAATGGCAGCCACATATCCAGTAGTGGATTATTATAATGTATAGTATTTATATAGCTCTTTTCACTAAGTCTCAATGCGGTTTACATTCTTGCGTAATGTTATATCTTTAGGTTTCGGTGGATATATAGCTGGAATTCTTAACCTCCATATGAGTATTGTCCACCCATTGTCCCCCATGTCTCCCTCTCTCCCCAGGGCTGTGGTTTGAGGAGCTCTCCCACCAGTATGTCATCACCACACCAAAACAAGAGACTCAATGTGCTCCTCTCCTCCTGTCCGGTCCTCTCCTCTCCCCATCCTCCCTGTGCCTCTGCCAGTAATCTCTTTACAGACCTCATAAAGGCCCATCAGAAACTATTACTCCATTACAGCTCATATTAAACCTCACATTGCCTGGTGACTGGAGGGAGTCTTGTCTATCCCTAGCCTGCTACTACCAGAGACGTGTGCAATAAGGCCTGCAAGCTTCTCTTACTCAGTGCTCAATACTTCATACGGTAGTTGTAAAGTCACTGTCTCACATTGTGTTACATGATCCCGATGCATCTCCTGTGGTTGTATCATCTCCTGTGACTGGCCCCGCTGTTGACATCCTCTGACTGAGTCACACACACACACACACACACACACACACACACACACACACACACACACACACACACACACACACAACACACACAGAATGCCTAATCAGTGTTACACAACCATTTTATTTTGGGTTTGTTGTGGCTGAGTCACTCATGACTGCCTATTGAACCTAGTGTCACGATACCAGAACCAGGTTTAGTATCAAGATACTCGATACCAAAACGATACCACGGCAAAAAAATAAGGTGTATTAGCCAAAGTCACAGAATTGTCACCAAATTGTTTTTGGTGGCAATCAGCTTGGAAATCAGCAATATTTAGCATTATGGTTAGCATATTATCACACAATAAAGTACTAGGGTAGTGAATTGATGTTAGCTTTAGCTGTAAGCTAGCAATGTTAGCCTACGAAGCTGGAAGATACCGCTATCTTATTGCATTGTAAAGTGTTCTAGCCTGTACTAGACATTGTTTTGCGCACAGTAATTAACAGTTTCAACATTTTCTACATGCCGTGTTGCATTATTCAAGTTTTGTTAACTTGTGTGCAGCATAACTGAATGCAGCCCAGACTCCCAGTGAGTGCAGTGGTTCCTCAGGACAGGCTAGCTTCTAGAGCTAGCGATGAGTAGGTGGATCAGGCACGGAGCTCTCGCGCTATAAGGCCACCGGCTGCACTGGTAGACAGACCTGATCTTCTCTCAATCAGTAGACCACGTGAGACACATTTGAGAGAAGTACCGAAAGTAACAACATTTTTAGTACCGAACCGTTTTTCATGTTCTAGTATCAAAAAAGTCCAGAAGTTTCTGTATGTGTATGTGTTTGAGTTCCTGTGTGTGTGTGTGTGTGCGTGTATTGAAATGCATGGATTGGACTGCCTACAATAGACTGTCACTACGAAAATGAAATCCTTTGATTTACTTTTGTGTGTTTCCTGAACTAACAGCTCAGATCAGATTGCACTGTTCCAGTCTTTATGGACACTGTACATTATTGAGCACAGTGAGAGCGACAGGGGAAATAGGTGTGTCAAATCAAATCAAATCAAATTGTATTGGTCACATACACGTGTTTAGCAGATGTTATTGCGGGTGAAGCTAAATGCTTGTGTTTCTAGCTCCAACAGTGCAGTAATAACTAACAAGTAATATCTAACATATTCACAACAATACACACAATACACACTAATCTAGAGTAAAGGAATGGAATTAAGAATATACTGTATACATATTTGGATGAGCAATGTCAGAGCGGCATCGACTAAGATACAGTAGAATAGTATAGAATACAGTATATACATATGAGATGAGTAATGCAAAATATGTAAACATTATTAAAGTGACTAGTGTTCCATTATTAAAGTGCCTTGCAAAAGTATTCATCCCCCTTGGCGTTTTCCCTATTTTGTTGCATTACAACCTGTAATTTAAATGGATTTTTATTTCGATCTCATGTAATGGACATTCACAAAATAGTCCAAATTGGTGAAGTGAAATGAAAAAAATAACTTGTTTCTAACAATTCTAAAAAATAAATAACAGAAAAGTGGTGCATGCATATGTATTCACCCCCTTTGCTATGAAGCCCCTAAATAAGATATGGTGCAACTAATTACCTTCAGAAGTCACATAATTAGTTAAATAAAGTCCACCTGTGTGCATTCTAAGTGTCACATGATCTGTCACATGATCTCAGTATATATACACCTGTTCTGAAAGGCCCCAGAGTCTGCAACACCACTAAGCAAGGGGCACCACCAAGCAAGCAGCACCATGAAGACCAAGGAGCTCTCCAAACAGGTCAGGGACAAAGTTGTGTAGAAGTACAGATCAGGGTTGGGTTACAAAAAAATATCTGAAACTTCGAACATCCCACGGAGCACCATTAAAAACAGTATTAAAAAAATTGAAAGAATATGACACCACAACAAACCTGCCAAGAGATGGCTGCCCACCAAAACTCACGGACCAGGCAAGGAGGGCATTAATCAGAGAGGCAACAAAGAGACCAAAGATAACCCAGAAGGAGCTGCAAAGCTCCACAGCGGAGATTGGAGTATCTGTCCATAGGCCCACTTTAAGCCATACACTCCACAGAGCTGGGCTTTACAGAAGAGTGGCCAGAAAAAAGCCATTGCTTAAAGAAAAAAATAAGCAAACATGTTTGGTGTTCACCAAAAGGCATGTGGGAGACTCCCCAAACATGGAAGAAGGTACTCTGGTCAGATGAGACTAAAATTGAGCTTTTTGGCCATCAAGGAAAACGCTATGTCTGGCGCAAACCCAACACCTTTCATCACCCCGAGAACACCATCCCCACAGTGAAGCATGGTGGTGAAAGCATCATGCTGTGGGGATGTTTTTCATCGGCAGGGACTGGGAAACTGTTCAGAATTGAAGGAATGATGGATGGCGCTAAATACAGGGAGATTCTTGAGGGAAACCTGTTTCAGTCTTCCAGAGATTTGAGACTGGGACGGAGGTTCACCTTCCACAATGCCCCTAAGCAAACTGCTAAAGCAACACTTGAGTGGTTTAAGGGGAAACATTTAAATGTCTTGGAATGGCCTAGTCAAAGACCAGACCTCAATCCAATTGAGAATCTGTGGTATGACTTAAAGAATAGTTATGCACGCTGAAGTTTTATTTATTTGTTTCACAATAAAAAATATTTTGCATCTTCACAGTGGTAGTAGGCATGTTGTGTAAATCAAATAATACAAACCCCCCAAAAATCCATTTTAATTCCAGGTTGTAAGGCAACAAAATAGGAAAAATGCCAAGGGGGGTGAATATTTTCGCAAGCCACTGTATATCGGGCAGCAGCATCTAATGTGCAGTGTTGAGTAGCCGGGTGGTAGCCAGCTAGTGATGGCTATTTAACCGTCTTGAGATAGAAGCTGTTTTTCAGTCTCTCGGTCCCAGCTTTGATGCACCTGTACTGACCTCGCCTTCTGGATGATAGCGGGATGAACAGGCAGTGGCTCGGGTGGTCGTTGTCCTTGATGATCTTTTTGGCCTTCCTGTGACATTGTGTGTATGTGTATGTGTGTGACAGAGATAACACCGCTGTAATATGACAA
>NC_140003.1:41203316-41233316 GCF_964263955.1 Coregonus lavaretus | reverse complement strand
TCTAAAGCATACTGTATGTCCTGTTTGTTAATGGGCACGTTAGGAGGAATGTAAACATAGCATTATCATATCAGCATCATTAGACCGAGAGAGAGAGAGAGCGAGAGAGAGAGAGAGAGAGAGAGAGAGAGAGAGAGAGAGAGAGAGAGAGAGACAGTGATAGAGAGAGAGACAGTGAAAGAGAGAGAGAGATTGAGACAGAGTGAAAGAGAGATTGTGCGAGAGAGAGAGATGTCTGTCAACACACGCAGTAAGTGTACAGTACTGTAGTCAGACAGAGACCTTTGGCTCTCTCTCTTTCATGACCAGCAAATAAATAATAAATACAAATAAAAAAATCAATCAATCAATGGTGAAGGTCTTCTGGCATCTCTCTCTCTTGCTCGCTCTCGCTCTCTCTCCTTCCCTCTAGGGGGATATTCCTGGTCATGGTTGTCACTGTGATGACTGCGACAAGCTGTTTTATATGGAAGCCAATACCTGTCACTCCCCCCAAAAGAAATGCCTCATGATTTGTCAACTTGCACAATTAGCCTGTGCTTCAGTCAGATCAACTGTAGCCTACTGATGACAACCACAGCTGCAGGTAACCTAGAGAAGCCTATGCGCTCTGAACCAATCTTGGCCTGGCCAGGGGAAACGTAACGTCATGTTTCTATAAACTAAAATAGGCCCATTTATTTGTGTTCTGAGAATATGTGAACGTGATCAAATGTGGTTTATGTTCACAATTCGGTTGGCTAGGCTACCTAGGCCTTTTTAATCAAAAATGATTGACAGGAATTAATCAATCAACACAATAGTGATTACATACTTTATGAGTATCTTTTTAATTACAGATGTGACGGCACGGACCATACACCCTGCATACAGCGAGCTCAGCCTTGTTACTTTTATTGTCCAATCGCAGTTGTCTCTTTGTCTGTGTAAAGGGTTATCATGTTTTCATCCTCCCTAGGGCCAGGAGTTTTTCCAGGAGTTTTTTTTTTTTAAACCATATGACCTGATTAGAAAAATAAACTAGGCACATCATAGCCCATATTTACATTTACATTTAAGTCATTTAATATATAAAACCATTTTTTTTTTTTTACAGCTGATTTATTACTATGTCATACGCTACAACTAAGGGCCGGAGTTCGTTAGGTTAGCCTACTACCAGATCAGGAAAAATTCTAGGCTCCAGGAAAACAATTTCCCCCCCGCACCACTTTGGCGCCTGTGTTGCCACCTCTGAAATCACCACATAATGTTACAAATGAAAAAACATATCCTATTTGTATGATCTACGTAAAAATAAAAAATAAAAGTGGTAGGGGTGGCCTTCCAAAACAAGTCAAATATTAAGAAAATTGACAATTTTAGGAAAATGTCTAAACATTTCAGCGGTTTCAAAAACCTTGCTCTGCTATTACCATTAATACTGTAGGAGTGTTGGCTCAACGCGACAATTCTGTTTACACTGCCATGCTTCAAGGGGGGCAACTGTCGTGCGAGTGTCATGCTCTACCTCCAGAGGTAGCGCACGTGACGTAGCAAGTACGCAAGTTTCCATTTTAGTAATACGTGAGCCGACGGTATTTTACCAAGTGTGAAGAGGCTGTAAGTGACAAATGTTTTTAGTAAAAAGGACTAGGAACACATTTGATTGATTGAGTGGGCCTTGACAGCCTGCAAGCTATGTTCTGTTTCTCAGGGTCACACATTCCTCTCTCACGATGGAGAAACGGTAATGGAGATAGGGTAATGGAGGAGAAATGGAAGGATAAATGAGGAGAAGAACTCGTCACCTCTCTGCTATTTCTGCCCCTCCCTCCATCTGTGTCACTATAGGGGGGTGAGAGGCGGCGAGCTGGTAATGGCCTCAGAGGGCATATGGCCGTGTGCGTGTGCGTGTTTGCGTTTGTGTGCTATTTTAGCAGTGTATGTTTTGTCTAGTGTTGTCTGTCTGGTGTGTTTGAGCCCACAACTGCAGACATAGACATTCAGCCAACAGCGTGCAGGAATGTGTGTACTAACATCCCGGTAGTCTCAGCGTTATTGTATGAACACACACACACACACACAACAGCGCGCACAAACACTCAGCCCCTCAAATATTTACCTTCTACAATCCCAATCTGTGAAATGACATCAATCTGTTTGCTTCTGGGACTGAGGGAGGGAGGGAGGGAGGGAGGGAGGGAGGGAGGGAGGGAGGGAGGAAAAAGAGTGAGGGATGTTTTCGTTCTCTGTGGATGAAGAGATTAAGCTTTCATTTTCTCTTCAGGAGTATTTGTTATGATCTGTTAAAGTCTGGCCACATGTTGAGTCACTGACTTAAGTGTTGGTTCACATCGCAAGACAAAGGTATTGTGCACAGACACACTCACACACACACACTGACACACTCACACACACACACAGACTCACACACACACACTGACACACACACACCTTCTCTTTCTCTGTTTGCAGCTCCCATGCCTGGGCTTATTCATCTATAGTAGTGAGTGACACAACTTAGCCCTGTGCAACCTCGTTACGTTTTGTTTACCTTTATGTTGACCTGGTGTGTATGTACTGTGTGTGTTTCAAGTTTCACATTTTTAATGTCACATGCACAAATCACTGACTTCCATGTGTACAAACATACCTAGCTTGTCCTACCAACAGATTTTTCAGCATAACATCCTATCGCATGACTCTCTTCCCAAGAGCCAAATTGTAACACATTACTCTGCAGCAGATTCAAAAATCACACCCCTCGACAGGGCTCCAGACTAACATTTTCACCTTACACTGTGCTTTAGACTGTGTAATAGACTACAGAGATGGTAAGCTATTCAAGAAATACGTTGTTTCATCTAACATGTCCAAGCAGGAATGCATGATTGAAGATATTTTGATGTGCAACCTAATCCAGTAATTGTCATGAATTGTGGGTTGACAATAGGGTATTGATGTTATTATATTTTACTGTTCAAAATAGGCTCCAGAATTTTCTGAATTGCGATGTTCAATAGAGATGAATTTGACTATATCTTTATGTCGACTAATATCATAGGCTAATTTATTTTGTGGCACACATGAGGAAGCCTTTCTTCTCTCTCTCGGACCGCACATCAAGTGGCTCGCTCATCACAGCAGCAGGCTCCAGCGGAACAGGCCCCAGCGGAACAGGCCCCAGCGGAACAGGCCCCAGCGGAACAGCCCCAGCGGAACAGGCCCCAGTGGAACAGGCCCAGGGGCTGGGCAGAAACTTTCATTACAGGAATCATTATGATAACGCAATTTACTGTTTGACCAAATCATGGTTTTATTGGCCAAAAAATAGGATGTTTTGAAACTTTTGAGTGAGGTGACCATGTAGGCCTAATGAATGTTCAGCTCGCACTGATGCGACCAATTACAAATGTAACTCATACAGCCAAGTCAAAGGGTCGCAAAATGCCACTAAATGGTTGCAGTCTGGAGCCCTTCCCCTTGGCATACTGTAGCTGTGTTGTAATCAAAGTTCTGTCAGTAGTAGTGGTCTGATAGGTTGCAGCAAACTAACTATCAAGCGTTATTAATATGTTATTACCTGGGCCTATATAGCCTATTGGGATGATGCATTTACATATGTCTCTTGAGGATGGTAGTAATGTTCCCTGTCAACTTGTGGGTGCAAACGCTGTCTTCTCCCGTGGAAACGTTGCATTCGGTCTTGTTTGAATCAAGACGATAAGTAAAGTGGCTCCAAACGTCGCCCCTTTTTCTACCGGCAGCTTGTACCACGGGAGAGTAGCCATGCCGTGTGCCTTAATTGCATCAAGGATTTGTTGCCGCCAGATTGGAGAACAGTTGCCGGGCAGAGAGGTGACTCGTAAATGACCTGGGCATGGTATTTATTTTCCACCAATAACAACATTGCAACATTGCATTGTGAATGCCTTACAATTCTGCTAATGTCATGCATGATTTTGATTATACCAAACAAATAACACTGAAAAGATCTCAATCTCTCCAAAAACTCTTGTCCAGTCCATTTACTATTCAAATTTTTGTCACTGAGATAATTTAGTTGCATCTCGTTTTTGTCAACCGAAATAAAAAATCATTTTAGTTTAGTTATAGTTTTTCCTGGGTCTATTTAGTCAGTTATCGTCTTATCAATTACCACAGAAAAATATGTGTTTGACGAATATTTGTCACTATTTTCATAGCCGAAATGAACACATACACAAATACATACAGAGCTATCACTGCGCTGAATGTTCCCAGGATAATGTGGAACAGAGGAGAATTACTATCTTGTCTTCATTACGCATCCAGACTGACACACACAGACACACACACCAGGGCGGCAGGTAGCTTAGTGGGTAAGAGCGTTGCGCCAGTAACCCGAAAGGTCGCTGGCTCTAATCCCCGAGCCGACTAGGTGAAAAATCTGTCGATGTGTCCTTAAGCAAGGTTCTTAACACTAATTGCTCATGTAAGTCGCTCTGGATAAGAGCGTCTGCTAAATGACTAAAATGTAAAAATGTTGTGGGAATCATCTAATTTACTGACAGTCTATAGACCTGATGGCAGGGCCGCTAGACAAACATGCTGACGGTGTATGTGAGGGGGTTGGAAACACACTGGGAGTGTTTTGCTGGACTGGCACTTTATTTACTCAGATGTTTCTGTAGCTCCATTTCATTAGCATTACTAAACACATGCTGTCTGTCTGTGTGTGTGTGTGTGTGTGTGTGTGTGTGTGTGTGTGTGTGTGTGTGTGTCTGTGTGTGTGTGTGTGTGTGTGTCTGTCTGTGTGTGTGTGTGTGTGTGTGTGTGTGTGTGTGTGTGTGTGTGTGTGTGTGTGTGTGTGTCTGTGTGTGTCTGTGTGTGTGTCTGTGTGTGTGTGTGTGTGTCTGTGTCTGTGTGTGTCTGTGTGTGTGTCTGTGTGTGTGTGTGTGTGTGTCTGTGTGTGTGTGTGTGTGTGTGTGTGTCTGTGTGTGTGTCTGTGTGTGTGTGTCTGTGTCTGTGTGTGTCTGTGTGTGTGTCTGTGTGTGTGTGTGTGTGTGTCTGTGTGTGTGTGTGTCTGTGTGTGTCTGTGTGTGTGTCTGTGTGTGTGTGTGTGTGTCTGTGTCTGTGTGTGTGTGTGTGTCTGTGTGTGTGTGTGTGTGTGTGTGTCTGTCTGTGTGTGTGTGTGTGTGTGTGTGTGTCTGTGTGTGTCTGTGTGTGTGTCTGTGTGTGTGTGTGTGTGTCTGTGTCTGTGTGTGTCTGTGTGTGTGTCTGTGTGTGTGTGTGTGTGTGTCTGTGTGTGTGTGTGTCTGTGTGTGTCTGTGTGTGTGTCTGTGTGTGTGTGTGTGTGTCTGTGTCTGTGTGTGTCTGTGTGTGTGTCTGTGTGTGTGTGTGTGTGTGTGTGTCTGTGTGTGTGTGTGTGTGTGTCTGTGTCTGTGTCTGTGTGTGTGTGTGTGTGTGTGTGTGTGTGTGTGTGTGTGTGTGTGTGTGTCTGTGTGTGTGTGTCTGTGTGTGTGTGTGTGTGTGTGTCTGTGTGTGTGTGTGTGTGTGTCTGTGTGTGTGTGTGTGTGTGTGTGTGTGTCTGTGTGTGTGTGTGTGTGTGTGTGTGTGTGTGTGTGTGTCTGTGTGTGTGTGTGTGTGTGTGTGTGTGTGTGTGTGTGTGTGTGTGTGTGTGTGTGTGTGTGTGTGTGTGTGTGTGTGTGTGTGTGTGTGTGTGCACGTTTCTGGGTCTAGAGATTAGAGTCTAGCCTAGCGTTTGGCCTTAGCTCTTTCTAGTACATAGTACAGTTGGAGTCAGTGTGACCTCACAGCCGAGGAGTGTGTAGTGTGGACATGGACACGGTCTTCCAGTCCAGACCTCACATCATGTCCAGCTGGTTCATTTAGTCCAGACCTCACATCATGTCCAGCTGGGTCTTCCAGTCCAGACCTCACATCATGTCCAGCTGGTTCATTTAGTCCAGACCTCACATCATGTCCAGCTGGGTCTTCCAGTCCAGACCTCACATCATGTCCAGCTGGTTCATTTAGTCCAGACCTCACATCATGTCCAGCTGGGTCTTCCAGTCCAGACCTCACATCATGTCCAGCTGGTTCATTTAGTCCAGACCTCACATCATGTCCAGCTGGGTCTTCCAGTCCAGACCTCACATCATGTCCAGCTGGTTCATCCAGTCCAGACCTCACATCATGTTCAGCTGGGTCATCCAGTCCAGACCTCACATCATGTCCAGCTGGTTCATCCAGTCCAGACCTCACATCATGTCCAGCTGGTTCATCCAGTCCAGACCTCACATCATGTCCAGCTGGGTCATCCAGTCCACACCTCACATCATGTCCAGCTGGTTCATCCAGTCCAGACCTCACATCATGTCCAGCTGGTTCATTTAGTCCAGACCTCACATCATGTCCAGCTGGGTCATCCAGTCCAGACCTCACATCATGTCCAGCTGGTTCATCCAGTCCAGACCTCACATCATGTCCAGCTGGTTCAGCCAGTTCAGACCTCACATCATGTCCAGCTGGTTCATCCAGTCCGGACCTCACATCATGTCCAGTAGGCTTGGGCGGTATACCGTATATACCATATACCGGGGTATTTGGAAAAAGCCATGGTATGTTTTTTCAAAACCGTCAATACTATTTCAATACATTTGAATATTTGTAACTACTTTTTAAGTTAATACCTGCTGTCAACTTGTCCAATACGGTAGGAGATAAAGCAGATTGCGTTCTTCATTTCACATTATGAAGCTTACCGTAGTTCCCCAGAACAGTTGATCGAGTCACATGTTTTTTTGTAAATATCACAATGGGAGAAAGCCAGAACTGGTGAGTCCATAGCATTTTATATCTATCAGCGAGTCTCTGTTGTGCAGCGCACATGAGGTGATGAAGTTACACTTGTATGCAATTCACTACTAAATGTTTGCCATCAGATATCTTATAACGTCTTTCTGCTGTGTTTGAGAAGTCCAAGAGCTCTGGATGAGTTATCTGTCCAGCTAACATTTTTTTCTCTGTGCTTTCTACTGGCGTTTTTTTTCTCCTCCGTTTTTCTGCCCTCTGCTCCGTGTTCACGTGCTGCTCTTCCTTCAGAATAGCAACTTTGTTCATTTACACAATTTCTCTCGTTCACTTTCGCTTGTCAATGACATTTGGTAGCTACTAGCTATGCTTGTGTAACTTTATGAGCTGGATTTGCCTGACTTTGTAATTTGTTTATCAGCTGTCTTTGCAATTAGTCTATGTGATTTCACTCGCTAGCATTTCGGTAACAGAGTCTATGTGATTTGTAATTACTTGTGCTAATATTTGTAGCATTCTGGTAATAGATGCCCAATTGGCTTTTCTTTCTTCGTTTTTAGCACCCCCTTGTGTGCTATGCCTGTAATACCGTAAATCTCAGGATTGCAGAAGAACAGTATGGATACTGCCCAAGCCTAATGGCCAGCTGGGTCATCCAGTCCAGACCTCACAACATGACCAACAGGGACATCCACTAATCAATGGTGAAGGTCTGCTGGCATCTCTTGTTGGCATCTCTCTCTCTCTCTCTCTCTCTCTCTCTCTCTCTCTCTCTCTCTCTCTCTCTCATATCTGTGGGCAATTAAAGCCAATTAAGAGAGGCAGCTGCACCTGCAAGGGCCAGAGCCATCTGGGTCCTAGTGCCTGTCCCACTCAATATTAGGAAGGTGTTCTTAATGTTTTGTACACCCAGCCTATATATGTTTTATTGTTACATACCCCTGATAGGTGCAGTGAAATTTTTTACTTTTTTCACAGGGTCAGCCATATAGTAGTACAGCGCTCCTGGAGCAAATTAGGGTTAAGTCCCTTGCTCAATGGCACATCAACAGATTGATGGCTTGGGTATTCAAACCAGCGAACTTTCGGTTCCTGGCTCAATGCTCTAACTGCTAGGCTACCTGCCACCCTCGTCCAAAGGGCAGTGGCCCGGAATCGAACCCATGCCGACTCTGGCATATGTGTGCCGGGGTCACCGGCTGTAACCACTGAACAAAAAACGTCTCAGATGGTGGGGAAGCAATGAATCATGACATCTCTGATGATTATTCTTCTGATTCTGAGCCTCAGCCTGAAACTACACCTCCGAGGCCTAAGCGCAAAAATGCCAGAAGGGTGCGCACTGAACAGGTGCCCACTCCACCACCAAATGAAGGCGAGAGGAAGGGACGGCACCGTTTAGATTGAACAAGCTGGTGACAATGCTACGGTCCTATTATCAGCAGGAAATGTCAGCACTGAGAGAGCAGACCCTACATCTCCAGCAAGACATCAGGGACTGTAGTGTGGCTGATGCACACAGGGAACGAGGAGACACTGCCTGGGATCTGTCTGTTGATGAGCTGGAATCATGGGTCTGGCACACGGGCTTCGTGAGAAACAAATGAGGGCCAAGGCAGCAACAAAGATCCCACGCACAGCTCCCGGGGAGGGAGATGGTGCCAGGTGGCCAGATGCACTGAGAACAGAACCCAAGACACCTGTGTCACCTGCAAGCAACGTATTTGTGGGAAGTGTGTCAAGCAAGTGAAAGTGGCGAAGATTTGTGCCTGTTAGGACAAGGGATAACCGCTAAATGAAATCCAACTGATGCCATTGCGTGAAGACGCACACCATGTTAGCACGAGCTGACAATAATTGACTATTTTTGACTGCTGTCATATGACACTTACAGTTGAAGTCGGAAGTTATGTATGCCACACCTTGTTAAATTCACCAGAAACCTAATCTTTTAACAGCAGACATTGACTTGAAGCTTTACTTAACGTCTAATTTATGGGTTACGGGAGTGTTCGAGATCTAGTCCATATCGGGCTGGTGTTGGTGGGGGGTTGACAGCTTGGGGGTCTGGTACCGTACACTCACACAGACACACACACACACACACACACACACACACACACTAATGCTGTCATCCCTATTACACGCTGGGGTTTTGCTGTGACCAAGGCATGGTTGATTTGAGTAATGACACAGTGGCAGTAGCCGCAGCTTGCCAAGTGTCCACAGAGACACTGCTCTAGAAGTAGAAGGGATGCACACATATACAGAACTATGACCCAAAACTAGAGTTTTGGCAAGTCGGTTAGGACATCTACTTTGTGCATGACACAAGTAATTTTTTCCAACAATTGTTTACAGACAGATTATTTCACTTATAATTCACTGTATCACAATTCCAGTGGGGTCAGAAGTTTACATACACAAAGTTGACTGTGCATTTAAACAGCTTGGAAAATTCCAGAAAATGATGTCATGGCTTTAGAAGCTTCTGATAGGCTAATGGACATCATTTGAGTCAATTGGAGGTGTACCTGTGGATGTATTTCAAGGCCTACCTTCAAACACAGTGCCTCTTTGCTTGACATCATGGGAAAATCAAAAGAAATCAGCCAAGACCTCAGAAAAAAAAGTAGACCTCCACAAGTCTGGTTCATCCTTGGGAGCAATTTTCAAATGCCTGAAGGTACCACGTTCATCTGTGCAAACAATAGTACGCAAGTATAAACACCATGGGACCACTCAGCCATCATACTGCTCAGGAAGGAGATGCGTTCTGTCTCCTAGAGATGAACGTACTTTGGTGCAAAAAGTACAAATCAATCCCAGAACAACAGCAAAGGACCCTGTGAAGATGCTGAAGAAAACAGGTACAAAAGTATCTATATCCACAGTAAAAACGAGTCCTATATCGACATAACCTAAAAGGCCGCTCAGCAAGGAAGAAGCCACTGCTCCAAAACCGCCATTAAAAAGCCAGACTACAGTTTGCAACTGCACATGGGGACAAAGATCATACTTTTTGGAGAAATGTCCTCTGGTCTGATGAAACAAAAATAGATCAGTTTGGCCATAATGTTTGGAGGAAAAAGGGGGACGCTTGCAAGCCGAAGAACACCATCCCAACCGTGAAGCACGGGGGTGGCAGCATCATGCTGTGGGGGTGCTTTGCTGCAGGAGGGATTGGTGCACTTGACAAAATAGATGGCATCATGAGGAAGGAAAATTATGTGGATATATTGAAGCAACATCTCAAGACATCAGTCAGGAAGTTAAAGCTTGGTCGCAAATGGGTCTTCCAAATGGACAATGACCCCAAGCATACTTCCAAAGTTGTGGCAAAATGGCTTAAGGACAACAAAGTCAAGGTATTGGAGTGGCCATCACAAAGCCCTGACCTCAAGCCTATAGAACATTTGTGGGCAGAACTGAAAAAGCGTGTGCGAGCAAGGAGGCCTACAAACCTAACTCAGTTACACCAGCTCTGTCAGGAGGAATGGGCCAAAATTCACCCAACTTATTGTGGGAAGCTTGTGGAAGGCTGCTCAAAACGTTTGACCCAAGTTAAACAATTTAAAGGCAATGCTACCAAATACTAATTGAGTGTATGTAAACTTCTGACCCACTGGGAATGTGATGAAAGAAATCCCTGGAGGCCCAGCGGTTCTAGTGTTAGAGAGAGTATCTCCTCAGTTGACAAGCTGCTGTGCTGAGTAGCAGGCCTGTGTGTCTCTGGTGTCACACTGTGACACTCATGGCCCTAATGAAGCTGTCACTGCTACTGCTGGGGCTGCCACTGTAGCCTGGTGTGTGTGTGTGTGTGTGTGTGTGTGTGTGTGTGTGTGTGTGTGTGTGTGTGTGTGTGTGTGTGTGTGTGTGTGTGTGTGTGTGTGTGTGTGTGTGTGTGTGTGTGCTGTTTTGGTGTGTGGGGCTCTGTCCCTCTGCTAACACCACCTCAGCTATCTGTCAATTACCAACCTCATTTAGACTGAATAACACAGGATACACACGCACACACACTCACACACTCACACACACACACACACACACACACACACACACACACACACACACACACACACACAGACTTTGCTTCAGAGAAGGACAGTCCCTTGACCGTATTCGAACAGCTCAGTAGACTGACATGTGGACGGATCATGACAGCTGTTGTCCAGTTGATGACTTTGATTGACATATTATGTAATCTCCTCAAATCTAGTAACCCCAAGCACATGTGAGTGTTTAATGTTATTGTTGGCCAGTGTGTTCGACCCTGTATGTCAGTGCAGTCCTACCGGCTGAGAAAGCAGTGCGTGGGTCTGTCGATCAGGTAAACATGGACCCAACTAACTACTGCACTGTCTCTCCCACTCTAGCTCTAACATACTGCTGGATGACTGTGGGACAGCTGTGGCCTTTCTCTCTGTATCTCTGTGTTGCTCTCTCTCTGTTATACTGTAGAACGATTGCATCCTGCTGGCACTCATCAATGATGATATTGATTAAAGGAAGCTCAGCTTCATAGCCACCGATTTATTCACCTCCATCCCCACCATCTGACCTTCACCAAGACAGCCTGTGACTCACGGGGAAACTATTCTCCTCTCTTCCTCTCTTTTCTTCTCTTCTCGCTCCTCCGCTTTACGCTCCTCTGATCCAGTCTCTCAGTCTCTCTCTCAGTCTCTCTCTCTCTCTCTCTCTCTCTCTCTCTCTCTCTCTCTGTCTCTGTCTCTGTCTCTGTCTGTCTCTCTTTCTTTCTCTATCTCTCTCTGACAAAAGCTCTATGTAGGAGATGGCTTTGTGCTGTCTAACATCTTCACACCGCACATCAACACCACCAGCCTCCCTATAGCTGACTAATGGACTGATTTATTCCCAACTAACACTGGGGTGCGGAACGAACCATGCAGATTGATGGGGTCTTGGCTGGGTGAGTCTTCTAGGAACAGATGTTTTCTACTTTGGAGCAAATCCTTTTTATTGGATTCTCAGTATGGATGGTGTGAAAATTCAGATTATTTTCTCTTTCTCTCTCTCTCTCTCTCTCTCTCTCTCTCTCTCTCTCTCTCTCTCTCTCTCTCTCTCTCTCTCTCTCTCTCTCTCTCTCTCTCCCCCCATCTGTTGATGCTCTCCCTTGCTCTCTTCCTCTTCCCCTTCTCTCTCACACTCTCTACCCCCCTCCTTTCTCTCCCTCTAGCTCTCCTCTCCATCTTTGTGTCTCTCCCCTGTGTATTGCTTCTCTAGCTGATGTATAGTCTCTCCCAGTGAGGCCCTGCTGCACCATACTGTATCAGTACCATAGGAGTAATCCTGGATAACCCCACTATATCAGTACCATAGGAGTAATCCTGGATAACCCCACTATATCAGTACCATAGGAGTAATCCTGGATAACCCCACTGTATCAGGACCATAGGAGTAATCCTGGATAACCCCACAGTATCAGGACCATAGGAGTAATCCTGGATAACCCCACAGTATCAGGACCATAGGAGTAATCCTGGATAACCCCACAGTATCAGGACCATAGGAGTAATCCTGGATAACCCCACAGTATCAGGACCATAGGAGTAATCCTGGATAACCCCACAGTATCAGGACCATAGGAGTAATCCTGGATAACCCCACAGTGCTTTGAAAGACTGGTCCCCACAGTGCTTTGAAAGACTGGTCATGGCTCACATCAACAGCATAATCCCAGAAACCCTAGACCCACTCCAATTTGCATACCGCCCCAACAGATCCACAGATGATGCAATCTCTATCGCACTCCACACTGCCCTTTCCCACCTGGACAAGAGGAACACCTACGTGAGAATGCTATTCATTGACTACAGCTCAGCATTCAACACCATAGTGCCCTCAAAGCTCATCACTAAGCTAAGGATCCTGGGACTAAACACCTCCCTCTGCAACTGGATCCTGGACTTCCTGACGGGCCGCCCCCAAGTGGTAAGGGTAGGTAACAACACATCTGCCACACTGATCCTCAACACGGGGGCCCCTCAGGGGTGCGTGCTCAGTCCCCTCCTGTACTCTCTGTTCACCCATGACTGCATGGCCAGGCACGACTCCAACACCATCATTAAGTTTGCCGACGACACAACAGTGGTAGGCCTGATCACCGACAACGATGAGACAGCCTATAGGGAGGAGGTCAGAGATCTGGCCGTGTGGTGCCAGGACAACAACCTCTCCCTCAACGTGACCAAGACAAAGGAGATGATTGTGGACTACAGGAAAAAAAAGAGGACTGAGCACGCCCCCATTCTCATCGACGGGGCTGTAGTGGAACAGGTTGAGAGCTTCAAGTTCCTTGGTGTCCACATCACCAACGAACTATCATGGTCCAAACACACCAAGACAGTCGTGAAGAGGGCACGACAATGCCTATTCCCCCTCAGGAGACTAAAAAGATTTGGCATGGGTCCTCAGATCCTCAAAAAATTCTACAGCTGCACCATCGAGAGCATCCTGACTGGTTGCATCACCGCCTGGTATGGCAACTGCTTGGCCTCTGACCGCAAGGCACTACAGAGGGTAGTGCGTACGGCCCAGTACATCACAGGGGCAAAGCTCCCTGCCATCCAGGACCTCTATACCAGGCGGTGTCAGAGGAAGGCCCTCAAAATTGTCAAAGACTCCAGTCACCCTAGTCATAGACTGTTCTCTCTGCTACCGCACGGCAAGCGGTACCGGAGTGCCAAGTCTAGGTCCAAAAGACTTCTCAACAGCTTCTACCCCCAAGCCATAAGACTCCTGAACAGCTAATCATGGCTACCCGGACTATTTGCACTGCCCCCCCACCCCATACTTTTTACGCTGCTGCTACTCTGTTAAGTATTTATGCATAGTCACTTTAACTCTACCCACATGTACATATTACCTCAACTACCTCAACTAGCCGGTGCCCCCGCACATTGACTATGCAACGGTACCCCCCTGTATATATAGCCTCCCTACTGTCACTTTATTCTATTGTATATATAGCCTCCCTACTGTCACTTTATTTTTACTTCTGCTCTTTTTTTCTCAACACTTTTTTGTTGTTGTTTTATTCTTACTTTTTTTGTTTAAAATAAATGCACTGTTGGTTAAGGGCTGTAAGTAAGCATTTCACTGTAATGTCTGCACCTGTTGTATTCGGCGCATGTGACCAATAAAATTTGATTTGATTTGATTTGAGTATCAGTACCATAGGAGTAATCCTGGATAACCCCACTGTATCAGGACCATAGGAGTAATCCTGGATAACCCCACTGTATCAGGACCATAGGAGTAATCCTGGATAACCCCACTGTATCAGTACCATAGGAGTAATCCTGGATAACCCCACTGTATCAGGACCATAGGAGTAATCCTGGATAACCCCACTGTATCAGTACCATAGGAGTAATCCTGGATAACCCCACTATATCAGGACCATAGGAGTAATCCTGGATAACCCCACTGTATCAGTACCATAGGAGTAATCCTGGATAACCCCACTATATCAGTACCATAGGAGTAATCCTGGATAACCCCACTGTATCAGTACCATAGGAGTAATCCTGGATAACCCCACTGTATCAGGACCATAGGAGTAATCCTGGATAACCCCACAGTATCAGGACCATAGGAGTAATCCTGGATAACCCCACAGTATCAGTACCATAGGAGTAATCCTGGATAACCCCACTGTATCAGTACCATAGGAGTAATCCTGGATAACCCCACAGTATCAGGACCATTGGAGTAATCCTGGATAACCCCACAGTATCAGGACCATAGGAGTAATCCTGGATAACCCCACAGTATCAGTACCATAGGAGTAATCCTGGATAACCCCACTGTATCAGGACCATAGGAGTAATCCTGGATAACCCCACTGTATCAGGACCATAGGAGTAATCCTGGATAACCCCACTGTATCAGTACCATAGGAGTAATCCTGGATAACCCCACTGTATCAGGACCATAGGAGTAATCCTGGATAACCCCACTGTATCAGTACCATAGGAGTAATCCTGGATAACCCCACTATATCAGGACCATAGGAGTAATCCTGGATAACCCCACTGTATCAGTACCATAGGAGTAATCCTGGATAACCCCACAGTATCAGGACCATAGGAGTAATCCTGGATAACCCCACTGTATCAGTACCATAGGAGTAATCCTGGATAACCCCACTGTATCAGGACCATAGGAGTAATCCTGGATAACCCCACTGTATCAGTACCATAGGAGTAATCCTGGATAACCCCACAGTATCAGTACCATAGGAGTAATCCTGGATAACCCCACTGTATCAGTACCATAGGAGTAATCCTGGATAACCCCACAGTATCAGTACCATAGGAGTAATCCTGGATAACCCCACTGTATCAGGACCATAGGAGTAATCCTGGATAACCCCACAGTATCAGTACCATAGGAGTAATCCTGGATAACCCCACTGTATCAGTACCATAGGAGTAATCCTGGATAACCCCACTGTATCAGTACCATAGGAGTAATCCTGGATAACCCCACTATATCAGTACCATAGGAGTAATCCTGGATAACCCCACTGTATCAGGACCATAGGAGTAATCCTGGATAACCCCACTATATCAGTACCATAGGAGTAATCCTGGATAACCCCACTGTATCAGTACCATAGGAGTAATCCTGGATAACCCCACTGTATCAGGACCATAGGAGTAATCCTGGATAACCCCACAGTATCAGGACCATAGGAGTAATCCTGGATAACCCCACAGTATCAGTACCATAGGAGTAATCCTGGATAACCCCACTGTATCAGTACCATAGGAGTAATCCTGGATAACCCCACAGTATCAGGACCATAGGAGTAATCCTGGATAACCCCACAGTATCAGGACCATAGGAGTAATCCTGGATAACCCCACAGTATCAGTACCATAGGAGTAATCCTGGATAACCCCACTGTATCAGGACCATAGGAGTAATCCTGGATAACCCCACTGTATCAGTACCATAGGAGTAATCCTGGATAACCCCACTGTATCAGGACCATAGGAGTAATCCTGGATAACCCCACTGTATCAGTACCATAGGAGTAATCCTGGATAACCCCACTATATCAGGACCATAGGAGTAATCCTGGATAACCCCACTGTATCAGTACCATAGGAGTAATCCTGGATAACCCCACAGTATCAGTACCATAGGAGTAATCCTGGATAACCCCACTGTATCAGGACCATAGGAGTAATCCTGGATAACCCCACAGTATCAGTACCATAGGAGTAATCCTGGATAACCCCACTGTATCAGTACCATAGGAGTAATCCTGGATAACCCCACTGTATCAGTACCATAGGAGTAATCCTGGATAACCCCACTATATCAGTACCATAGGAGTAATCCTGGATAACCCCACTGTATCAGGACCATAGGAGTAATCCTGGATAACCCCACTATATCAGTACCATAGGAGTAATCCTGGATAACCCCACTGTATCAGTACCATAGGAGTAATCCTGGATAACCCCACTGTATCAGGACCATAGGAGTAATCCTGGATAACCCCACAGTATCAGGACCATAGGAGTAATCCTGGATAACCCCACAGTATCAGTACCATAGGAGTAATCCTGGATAACCCCACTATATCAGTACCATAGGAGTAATCCTGGATAACCCCACTATATCAGTACCATAGGAGTAATCCTGGATAACCCCACTGTATCAGTACCATAGGAGTAATCCTGGATAACCCCACTATATCAGTACCATAGGAGTAATCCTGGATAACCCCACAGTATCAGTACCATAGGAGTAATCCTGGATAACCCCACAGTATCAGGACCATAGGAGTAATCCTGGATAACCCCACAGTATCAGGACCATAGGAGTAATCCTGGATAACCCCACAGTATCAGTACCATAGGAGTAATCCTGGATAACCCCACAGTATCAGTACCATAGGAGTAATCCTGGATAACCCCACAGTATCAGGACCATAGGAGTAATCCTGGATAACCCCACAGTATCAGTACCATAGGAGTAATCCTGGATAACCCCACAGTATCAGTACCATAGGAGTAATCCTGGATAACCCCACAGTATCAGGACCATAGGAGTAATCCTGGATAACCCCACAGTATCAGGACCATAGGAGTAATCCTGGATAACCCCACAGTATCAGTACCATAGGAGTAATCCTGGATAACCCCACAGTATCAGTACCATAGGAGTAATCCTGGATAACCCCACAGTGTCAGGACCATAGGAGTAATCCTGGATAACCCCACAGTATCAGGACCATAGGAGTAATCCTGGATAACCCCACAGTATCAGTACCATAGGAGTAATACTGGATAACCCCACAGTATCAGTACCATAGGAGTAATCCTGGATAACCCCACAGTATTAGTACCATAGGAGTAATCCTGGATAACCCCACTACTGTTCCTGTGTGGCTTTAATGGGATCCTATATACACACTGACTAACAGTGGAAAAACCAGGCCTCTCCCGCTAGAGACAGAGAGAGGGATGGAAAGGGAGAGAGAGAGGGGGATGGAAGGGGAGAGAGGGGGATGGAAAGGGAGAGAGGGGGGTGGAAAGGGAGAGAAAGAGGGGGATGGAAAGGGAGAGTGAGGGGGATGGAAAGGGAGAGAGAGGGGGATGGAAAGGGAGAGAGAGAGGGATGGAAAGGGAGAGAGAGAGGGGGATGGAAAGGGAGAGAGAGAGGGGATGGAAAGGGAGAGAGAGAGGGATGGAAAGGGAGAGAGAGAGGGATGGAAAGGGAGAGAGAGAGAGAGGGATGGAAAGGGAGAGAGGGGGGTGGAAAGGGAGAGAAAGAGGGGGATGGAAAGGAAGAGTGAGGGGGATGGAAAGGGAGAGAGAGGGGGATGGAAAGGGAGAGAGAGAGGGATGGAAAGGGAGAGAGAGAGGGATGGAAAGGGAGAGAGAGAGGGGGATGGAAAGGAGAGAGAGAGGGATGGAAAGGGAGAGAGAGAGAGAGAGGGATGGAAAGGGAGAGAGAGAGAGAGAGAGAGGGATGGAAAGGGAGAGAGGGGGGTGGAAAGGGAGAGAAAGAGGGGGATGGAAAGGAAGAGTGAGGGGGATGGAAAGGGAGAGAGAGGGGGATGGAAAGGGAGAGAGAGAGGGATGGAAAGGGAGAGAGAGAGGGATGGAAAGGGAGAGAGAGAGGGGGATGGAAAGGGAGAGAGAGAGGGATGGAAAGGGAGAGAGAGAGAGAGAGGGATGGAAAGGAGAGAGAGAGGGGATGGAAAGGGGGAGAGAGAGGGATGGAAAGGGAGAGCGAGAGGGGGATGGAAAGGGAGAGCGAGGGGGATGAAAGGGAGAGAGAGAGAGAGGGGGATGGAAAAGGAAAGAGAGGGATAGAAAGGAGAGAGAGAGGGGGATGAAAAGGACGAGGCGAGGATGGAAAGGGCGGGAGAGAGAGAGAGAGAGGGATGGAAAGGGGGAGAGGAGAGGGATGGAAAGGGAGAGCGAGAGGGGGATGGAAAGGGAGAGAGAGGGGGATGAAAGGGAGAGAGAGAGAGAGAGGGGATGGAAAGGAGAGAGAGGGATAGAAAGGGAGAGGAGAGGGGGATGAAAGGGAGAGAGAGTCCCGGTCTCTCTGTCTGGCCGCTTTTTCGTCGCGTCTCTAGGCTTGTGCCCTATTCGCTCGCTCTTGCATGCCAGTTCTCTCTTTACTCCCGGGCGCTCGCTTCATTCCGGCTCTTCATCGGTGAGAGCCGAGAGCTGAAGGGAGAGATGAGAGAGAGAGGGTGGAAAGGGGGAGAGAGAGGGATCATTCCCTTCTCTCTGCTCTTTCAGTCTCCTTTCTCTCTCTGCTCTTTCAGGGCTGAAGAGAGACGAGAGGGATCGGGCTACTGGAGAGGAAGAGATACTGAGGAAGGATAGAGAGAGTAAGTATGATGGTGTGTGTGTCTTGCGTCCCCTCTTAACACCTAAAGGTCATGTGTTCCCCATCACCCTGTGTATTTATTCCTCAAATCACTATTTCTATTTAGTATCTTTATCTTTAATTCTGCATTTTTGTTAACGGGACCCTTAAGTAAGCATTTCACTGTTAGTCTACCATCGGTTGTCTACGAAGCATGTGACAAATACAATTCGATTTGATCTGACCCTGATGTCTTGCAGAGATAGCACAAGTCTAAACCAGAAGCTTATTTTACACCCACACACACACTCACTAACATTCGATCATACAGACACACATATACACACACACACACTCACTAACACTCGATCATACAGACACACATATACACACACACACACACTCACTAACACTCGATCATACAGACACACATACACACACACAAAGATGATGTCTAGGATAAGAGATGTCTAGGATAGGAGATGGCTAGGGTAGGAGATGTCTAGGATAGAACATGTCTAGGATAGAACATGTCTAGGATAGGAGATGGCTAGGGTAGGAGATGGCTAGGGTAGGCGATGGCTAGGGTAGGAGATGGTTAGGGTAGGAGATGGCTAGGGTAGGGGATGACTAGGGTAGGGATGACTAGGGTAGGGGATGACTAGGGTAGGAGATGGCTAGGGTAGGAGATGGCTAGGATAGGAGATGGCTAGGGTAGGAGATGGCTAGGGTAGGAGATGGCTAGGGTAGGAGATGACTAGGGTAAGAGATGGCTAGGATAGCAGATGGTTAGGGTAGGATATGGCTAGGGTAGGAGATGGCTAGGGTAGGAGATGACTAGGGTAAGGGAGATGGCTAAGGTAGGAGATGACTAGGGTAGGATATGGCTAGGATAGCAGATGGTTAGGGGTAGGAGATGGCTAGGGTAGGAGATGGCTAGGGTAGGAGATGACTAGGATAGCAGATGGTTAGGGTAGGAGATGGCTAGGGTAGGAGATGACTAAGGTAGAAGTGGTTAGGGTGGGAGACGGCTCGGATAGGAGACGACTAGGTAGGCGATGACTAGGGTAGGCGATGACTAGGGTAGGAGATGACTAGGGTAGGACATGGCTAGGGTAAGGGAGATGGCTAGGGTAGGAAATGGCCAATATAGTCACAGAGGAGATAATTGTGTAAGAGAGAAAGGCCTTGCTGAGAGCTTTCTGCTGAGTATTGAGAGAGAGAGAGAGAGAGAGCGAGAGAGAGAGAGAGAGAGAGAGAGAGAGAGAGAGAGAGAGAGAGAGGAGAGGAGAGAGAGAGAGAGAGAGAGGGAGAGAGGGAGAGAGAGAGAGGAGAGAGAGAGAGAGAGAGAGAGAGAGAGGGAGAGAGAGAGAGAGAGAGAGAGAGAGAGAGAGAGAGAGAGAGAGAGAGAGAGAGAGAGAGAGAGAGAGAGAGAGAGAGACTTGCTATTGAGAAAGGCCGCCGTAGGTGCACACTGCCCACAAAATGAGGTGGAAACTGAGCTGTACATCTAACCTCCTGCCAAATGTATGACCATATTAGAGACACATATTTCCCTCAGATTACAGAGATCCACAAATAATTAGAAAACAAACCCAATTTTGATAAACTCCCTTATCTACTGGGTGAAATACCACAGTGTGCCATCACAGCAGCAAGATTTGTGACCTGTTGCCACAAGAAAAGGGCAACCAGTGAAGAACAAACACCATTGTAAATACAACCCATATTTATGTTTATTTATTTTCCCATTTGTACTTTAACTATTTGCACATTGTTACAACACTGTATATATACATAATATGACATTTGAATTGTCTTTATTCTTTTGGAACTTCTGAGTGTAATGTTTACTGTTAATATTTATTGTTTATTTCACTTTTGTTTACTATCTACTTCACTTGCTTTGGCAATGTTAACACACGTTTCCCATGCCAATAAAGCCCTTAAATTGAATTGAATTGAATTGAATTGAGAGAGAGCAGACTCCCCAGTCGGACTATTGACTGTGAATGGCTAGGGATAGTGATGTAGTGTATTGAGTGAGGAGGGCTGCTGGTTTGGGTCAGTCCTATTAGAGCAGATGATCTACCATGTAGATCAGTGTTGATCGCCTAAACATCAGATACTCCCAAGGCTTTGTCTTTAACACTTGAACAGCCGTAGCCCAACAGCCACTGACATTTGATTCTGTATATAAGAAAATTCAGCCCCCCAAAAAAGCTATGGTCCTGGTCCTTCCTTGACTTTTCCTAAATGTTTGTATTTTACACTGCTCATATGTCAGAATTTTGAATTCACAAACAGAAAAGTATTTAAAGCCTTTTTACCAGTTGTTTTCACACCGATTCCCAACTTAATCCGCCAAGACAATGTGCAGTAGGATGTTGGTACCCAGCCAGAAGCTAATGAGTCTCTCTCTCCTCACTGAATGAATGACAAATGGATGAATGGGTGATAATTGTGCACCTTACTTCACAACATAATTTAAATGAGGCCTAACTGAATGATAAGGAGGGTGAAGAGGTTGATGTAATTTAGAAAGACAATAGTGTAATGATGAGTTTGTGTTATGCCTATTCATCAGCAGGAAATAATTTGACTGGGCACCTTGCGGGTTGATACCATTCTCTTTTACGTTTTACTTTGTAAAAATAAGCTGTTACAGGACTGTTTTATTTACTGTAAAACTACACCTAAACTACACCAAAACGAATTTCACACATAATAAGAGTTAGCCTATAGACAAGATGAAATTGACAATAATCTGATGAGTGACAATATTAGGCCTATCAATTGTCAAATTGAACATGAACAGATGGGTCCATCTTGTAATTGACAGATGCAGCCCCGTGTAGCTCAGTTGGTAGAGCATGGCGCTTGCAACGCCAGGGATGTGGGTTCGTTTCCCACAGGGGGCCAGTATGAAAAAATGTATGCACTCACTAACTGTAAGTTGCTCTGGATAAGAGTGTCTGCTAAATGACAAGAAAAAAAGGGGGAAGGAGCATCGCTTTATCAAATCCTCCTTCAGAGTCCCATGCAGGTAAAACATTTTAATTTCTATATAGTATCTGAAAGAGCATATTGTGCAATTTCTATGACACTTACCTATGTCAAATAACTCTCAAAATTCAAGAGGTGCAGCCATTTCTCCAAATTTCACTTTTTTCCAAGAATATCCGTGCTGTCCATGCCTTCAGCACATGACCACTGGCACAGCAGCATTGCTCTGGCTACTATAAGCAAAAACTAGTAACATAATAAACATAACATTTAAATATGCTATTCTGTCGTCAATGGATGAATGGGCGATAGAAAGCAGATAGAAACTGATAACGGTGCATGCGACTTCAGTCAAGTTTTGGTTAACCGCCGACGTCGAAACCAAGTACTTGCTCAATGGCTTTCCATGTCTGGGGAAAGATGACACCAGGCCGGCGGGTGAGCGACTGTCTGAGACTGTGGTTTTGAGACTCGTGGAGCCTTACATGGGCAAAGGCAGAAATGTGACCATGGACAACTTCTTCACATCAATTTCCCTGGCAGACAAGTTGATTGCAAAGAAGACTAGCCTGCTAGGAACAGTGAACAAACAAAGGCAGAGCTTCCCCCCTCTGCGCAAAACAGCACACCAGTGGAGCTGTACTCCACATCAGTGATGGAGAGTGGTAAAGCAACACTCCTGGTGTACAGATGTAAAATAAATAAGACTGTTTGCATCCTCAGCACCATGCATCCCACTGGATTTGGCATGTGAGCTTCGTGAGCCACCAAGCAGGCCGCAGGTCCTGCTCTCCCTCTTCCCCAAGCACCACAGCTCCTACTCTGGAAAAATAAGACACAATGTCAAGTGGGCAGGTGCACACGAAACAAGGCCCATGAAAATTGTGTGGAGTGCAACCAATTTGTTTCTGGGGCTTGCTCACACAAAGCCCCGAAGCTGTGTGCTGACTGTGGACCTGAAGCATAAAGAGAAGATGAGATTGATTCATGTGTAAAGGCACGGTATTAGGGAACAATACAGTGTCTGATACAATCAACAAATGACTGTTTTTAATATCTTGTCATGAATATATTTCCACAAATATTTATTTATGCAATTAATCCATGCACTGGTGTTTTTTTATTAGGAATACAGCAAATAATTTCACCTGCGCACCTGGCTGGTTATATTATTATATATTATTATTATTATTATTATTATTATTATTATTATTATTATATTATTATTATATTTTTTGTTTCTACTTTGTCAAAAGAAGCTGTAACTGGACTTTATTAATTACTATAACTCTATTACTAATCAAATCTACAAATCATGTTGATCAAATGGATCACACTGTAATGTTTTTATTGTAAGGGAATCGAAAATAGGCTATAGGCCTATGTTTTTTCTAGGATTTTTGTAGAATTATACAAAACATATCCTTGACTCTATCTAAACAAATAACTATTGTTGTTTTGATTTATTTTTATTTTTTATTTTTGTTATTGATATATTATTCTTGCAATTAATCCTTTACAATAGTTTATGCAGTATTTATCAAGCATTTATTTATCAAGCATGTTTGCGCACCTTGTGGGTTGATATGCATCTGATGCATATGCTAAAGTAACGCCCGGCAACGTTCTCTAGCGGGTACTTATATGTTGAAAGGCCAGGCGGTTCTAGTCTTAACTGGAGTGCGAGTGGTAATGGAGAGTGATCCAAGAGAATGGGAAAGTAACACAGAATATATATTCTCTTCTCTTTTTGATTCTTGACATAGTAGAATTGAGTGTTTGAGGATCAGCTGTTACCAGACGTTAGGAGTTGACCCTGCCCTCCCTTTCAGCTATTGTGTGGGACTAGGAACCAGGGTAAAACAGGCAGACCTGACAGGAGAAAGACAGGCAGAGCTGACAGGAGAAAGAGAGAAAGAGCTGACAGGAGCAAGAGAGAAAGAGCTAACAGGAGAAAGAGAGAAAGAGCTGACAGGAGAGAGAGAGAAAGAGCTGACAGGAGAAAGAGAGAAAGAGCTGACAAGAGAGAGAGAGAAAGAGCTGACAGGAGAGAGAGAGAAAGAGCTAACAGGAGAGAGAGAGAAAGAGTTGACAGGAGAAAGAGGGAAAGAGCTGACAAGAGAGAGAGAAAGAGCTGACAGGAGAAAGGGAGAATGAGCTGACAGGAGCAAGAGAGAAAGAGCTAACAGGAGAAAGAGAGAAAGAGCTGACAGGAGAGAGAGAGAAAGAGTTGACAGGAGAAAGAGGGAAAGAGCTGACAAGAGAGAGAGAAAGAGCTGACAGGAGAAATAGAGAAAGAGCTGACAGGAGAAAGAGAGAAAGAGCTGACAGGAGAGAGAGAGAAAGAGTTGACAGGAGAAAGAGAGAAAGAGCTGACAAGAGAGAGAGAAAGAGCTGACAGGAGAAATAGAGAAAGAGTTGACAGGAGAAAGAGAGAAAGAGCTGACAAGAGAGAGAGAAAGAGCTGACAGGAGAAATAGAGAAAGAGCTGACAGGAGTGAGAGAGAGAGAGAGAAAGAGCTGAGAGGAGAAAGAGAGAAAGAGCGGACAGGAGAGAGAGAGAAAGAGCTGACAGGAGAGAGAGAGAAAGAGCTGACAGGAGAAAAAGAGAAAGAGCTGACAGGAGAAAGAGAGAAAGAGCTGACAGGAGAGAGAGGCAGAGCTGACAGGAGAGAGACAGGCAGAGCTGACAGGAGAAAGACAAGCAGAGCTGACAGGAGAAAGACAGGCAGAGCTGACAGGAGAAAGACAGGCAGAGCTGACAGGAGAAAGACAGGCAGAGCTGACAGGAGAGAGAGAAAGAGCTGACAGGAGAAAGAGAGAAAGAGCTGACAGGAGAGAGAGAAAGAGCTGACAGGAGAGAGAGAAAGAGCTGACAGGAGAAAGAGAGAAAGAACTGACAGGAGAGAGAGAGGCAGAGCTGACAGGAGAAATAGAGAAAGAGCTATCTCTCTCTCTCTCTCTCTCTCTCTCTCTCTGCTAGTAAACTGTGGTTTTGGTATTTTATTAGGATCCCCATTAGCTGTTGCAAAAGCAGCAGCTACTCTTCCTGGGGTCCACGCAAAATATGAAACATTACATAATACATAACATTAATAGCAAGAACAGCTCAAGGAATTTTTTTTTTTTTTAAAGGCACACGTAGCCTACATATCAATACATACACACAAACTATCTAGGTCAAATAGGGGAGAGGCGTTGTGCCGTGAGGTGTTGCTTTATCTGTTTTTTGAAACCAGGTTTGCTGTTTATTTGAGCAATATGAGTTGGAACGGAGTTCCATGCATTAATGGCTCTATATAATACTGTACGCTTTCTTGAATTTGTTCTGGATTTGGGGTCTGTGAAAAGACCCCCGGTGGCATGTCTGGTGGGGTAAGTGTGTGTGTCAGAGCTATGTGTAAGTTGACTATGCAAACAATTTGGGATTTTCAACACATTAATGTTTCTTATAAAAAGAAGAAGTGATGCAATCAGTCTCTCCTCAACTCAGCCAAGAGAGACTGGCATGCATAGTATTTATATCAGCCCTCTGATTACAATGAAGAGCAAGATGTGCTGCTTTGTTCTGGGCAAGCTGCAGCTTAACTAGGTCTTTCCTTGCAGCACTGGACCACACGACTGGACAATAATCAAGATTAGACAAAACTAGAGCCTGCAGAACTTGCTTTTTGGAGTGTGGTGTCAAAAAAGTAGAGCATCTCTTTGTTACGGACAGACCTCTCCCCATCTTTACATCCATTGAATCTATATGTTTTTACCATGATAGTTTACAATCTAAGGTAACGCCAAGTAATTTAGTCTCCTCAACTTGTTCAACAGCCACACCATTCTTTACCAGATTCAGCTGAGGTCTAGAACGTAGGGAAGGATTTGTACCAAATACAATGCTCTTAGTTTTAGAGATGTTCAGGACCAGTTTATTAGTGGCCACCCATTCCAAAACAGACTGCAACTCTTTGTTAAGGGTTTCGGTGACTTCATTAGCTGTGGTTGCTGATGCGTATATGGTTGAATCATCAGCATACATGGACACACATGCTTTGTTTAATGCCAGTGGCAGGTCATTGGTAAAAATAGAAAAGAGAAGAGGGCCTAGAGAGCTGCCCTGCGGTACACCACACTTTACATGTTTGACATTAGAGAAGCTTCCATTAAAGAAAACTCTTTGAGTTCTATTAGATAGATAGCTCTGAATCCATGATATGGCAGAGGTTGAAAAGCCATAACACATATGTTTTTTCAACAACAGGTTATGGTCAATAATATCAAAGGCTGCACTGAAATCTAACAGTACAGCTCCCACAATCTTCTTAATATCAATTTATTTCAACCAATCAGTCATTTGCATCAGTGCAGTACATGTTGAGTGCCCTTCCCTATAAGCATGTTGAAAGTCTGTTGTTAATTTGTTTACAGAGAAATAGCATTGAATTTGGTCAAACACAATTTTTTCCAGTTTGCTAAGAGCTGGCAGCAAGCTGATAGGTCTGCTGTTAGAACCAGTAAAGGCCGCTTTACTGCTCTTGGTGATTAAGAGCAGGGTCAGAAAGACTGGGCAGCTCCCTGGCTTGCTCTTCTTTGTGTTTGTGTGTTTACCGGTTCACTCGTCTTCAACTCTCATGTGGCAACAAATGACGTGTAGTCTTTGATAGTGTAGTCAGGTGGTACTGAGATAGTAGGCCAGTGTAACAGTAGTGGTGTTGGGACTGAGATAGTAGGCCAGTCTAACAGTAGTGGTGTTGGGACTGAGATAGTAGGCCAGTGTAACAGTAGTGGTGTTGGGACTGAGATAGTAGGCCAGTGTAACAGTAGTGGTGTTGGGACTGAGATAGTAGGCCAGTCTAACAGTAGTGGGACAGCTATTTTCAGGTCTCTCCAGAGATGTTCGATCAGGTTCAAGTCCGGGCTCTGGCTGGGCCACTCAAGGACATTCTGGCTGGGCCACTCAAGGACTTGTCCCAGAGCCACTCCTGCGTTGTCTTGGCTGTGTGCTTAGGGTCATTGTCCTGTTGGAAGGTGAACCTTCGCCCCAGTCTCGCCCCAGTCTGAGGTCCTGAGCGCTCTGGAGCAGGTTTTCATAAATAATCTCTCTGTACTTTGCTCCGTTCATCTTTTCCTCGATCCTGACTAGTCTCCCAGTCCCTGCTGCTGAAAAACATCCCCACAGTATGATGCTGCCACCACCATGCTTCACCGTAGGGATGGTGCCAGGTTTCCTCCAGACGTGACGCTTGGCATTCAAGCCAAAGAGTTCAATCTTGGTTTCATCAGACCAGAGAATCTTGTTTCTCATTGTCTGAGAGAGGAGTGGCTTCCGTCTGGCCACTCTACCCAAAAAGGCCTGATTGGTGGAGTGCTGCAGAGATGGTTGTCCTTCTGGAAGGTTCTCCCATCTCCACAGAGGAACTCTGGAGCTCTGTCAGAGTGACCATCGGGTTCTTGGTCACCTCCCAGACCAAGGCCCTTCTCCCCCGATTGCTCGGTTTGGCCGGGATGCCAGCTCTAGGAAGAGTCTTGGTGGTTCCAAACTTCTTTCATTTAAGAATGATGGAGGCCGCTGTGTTCTTGGGGACCTTCAATGTTCCAGACAATTTTTGGTACCCTTCCCCAGATCTGTGCCTCGACACAATCCTGTCTCGGATGTATAGCCTTTGACCCGTCACTGCATGTAAACGATGACAGAATCTGATGAAACCCAGGCCACAAACTGCAGCACAGTACTCACTTCAGTTTCTATATGCTCCCTAACGAGAGAGAGAGAGAGAAAGAGAGAGAGAGAGGGGGGAAGGGGAGAGATGGAGTGTATTTGTGCGTGTGTTTCTTGTCTGTAGTGCTGTGTTATGATCCATGGGGGATATACAGCTGCGGAAAAAATTAAGAGACCACTGCAAAATTATCAGTTTCTCTGGTTTTACTATTTATAGGTATGTGTTTGGGTAAAAATAACATTTTTGTTTTATTCTATAAACTACTGACAACATTTCTCCCAAATTCCAAATAAGAAATATTGTCATTTAGAGCATTTATTTGCAGAAAATGACAACTGGTCAAAATAACAAAAAAGATGCAGTGTTGTCAGACCTCTAATAATGCAAAGAAAATAAGTTCATGTTCATTTTTAAACAACACAATAGTAATGTTTTAACTTAGAAAGAGTTCAGAAATCAATATTTGTTGGAATAACCCTGATTTTCAATCACAGCTTTCATGCGTCTTGGCATGCTCTCCACCAGTCTTTCACATTGATGTTCGGTGACTTTATGCCACTACTGGCGCAAAAATTCAAGCAGCTCGGCTTTGTTTGATGGCTTTTGACCATCTATCTTCCTCTTGATCACATTCCAGAAGTTTTCAATGGGGTTCAGGTCTAGAAATTGGGCTGGCCATGACAGGGTCTTGATCTGGGGGTCCTCCATCCACACCTTGATTGACCTGGCTGTGTGGCATGGCGCATTGTCCTGCTGGAAAAACCAATCCTCAGAGTTGGGGAACAATGTCAGAGCAAAAGGAAGCAAGTTTTCTCCCAGGACAAGCTTGTACGTGGCATGATTCATGCGTCCTTCACAAAGACAAATCTGCTTGATTCCAGCCTTGCTGAAGCACCCCCAGATCATCACCGATCCTCCACCAAATGTCACAGTGGGTGCGAGACACTGTGGCTTGTAGGCCTCTCCAGGTCTCCGTCTAACCATTAGACGACCAGGTGTTGGGCAAAGCTGAAAATTGGACTCATCAGAGAAGATGACCTTACTCCAGTCCTCTACGGTCCAATATTTATGGTCTTTTGCAAACCTCAGCCTGGCTCTTCTTTGCTTCTCATTGATGAAGGGCTTTTTTCTAGCTTTGCACGACTTCAGCCCTGCCCCTAGGAGCCTGTTTCGAACCGTCCTCGCCGTGCACTTCATCCCAGCTGCCGTTTGCCATTCTTTTTTGTAGGTCACTTGATGTCATCCTATGGTTGTTGAGTGACATTCGAATGAGTTGGCAGTCATCCCGGTCAGTAGAGAGTCGTTTTCGCCCTCTGCCGGTCTGTAGCTTTGTTGTCCCCAATGTCTGCTGCTTGACCTTGTTCTTATGAACCGCTGTCTTTGACATTTTAAGGATGGAAGCAACCTGATGCTCACTGTATCCCTCTGCCAGTAAAGCCAGAATTGAACCCTTCTTTTCCTCACTCAAAACTTTCCTTTTCAACTCTTTTGGCATGGTCAATAGTTATTTTTTTGATTAATATAAGTACTATTAGCACTTTTTTGCCATCCTGCTGGTCCTATTGCAAGAGGATAGTGATGACCACAGCAGTGGTTTTTATACTTTTCCTCGTTAAATAAGATTTGGTTCATGTGATCACCTAATCAGTACCTAATTCAGTAGAATGAGGTGTGCCTGTGTTGGAATTCAACAGACACTGGAGTGGAATGTCTGTCATACATGTAGAGATGCTGATTTAAGATAAATTTGCAGTGGTCTCTTAATTTTTTCCACAGCTGTATATAGATGGTCTGGCAGATCATAGCCTATCTACTATAAACATGTTGTCTCTGTGTGGAGTCAGTTTGGTTTTAAATGTTTTCTAATCCTCTGCTGTGCTTATGGGCCTGCAGCTTATCAAATATTTACTATGGGGGAAGAAAGGGAGGATATAGAGAGGAGAAGAGGATAGAGGAGGAGGAGAGAGAGAGGGAGAGGGAGGGAGGGAGGGAGGAGAGAGAGAGAGAGAGAGAGAGAGAGAGAGAGAGAGAGAGAGAGAGAGAGAGAGAGAGAGAGAGAGAGAGAGAGAGAGAGAGAGAGAGAGAGAGAGAGAGAGAGAGAATACATTATGTACAGTACTGCTCATGAAAGCAGTATTTATGGGTTATGAAGTGCTTATGTAGCCAAAGTATTCTGAAGTGGTTCGATGATAATTTCTCTTTAAATGGATGTTAAGTGTAGGAGGTAAGAGGTCTGGACCTTTGTGGCACAGGAGACTGTGTGTTTGCCTTGCAACAGCAGGATTGCTGGTTCAAGCCCCGCTCTGGCTCTTCCGCTTCATATACCGGTGACTCTCAGCCTTTGTGTGTGGTGTGAGAATCTTTTCTACTAGTCACAGAGGAACAGTAGTGCTAATTGTACTGGATAGAAGAGGTTGGAGATAGCCACTGTTGTTTCATGCTCTTCAACTGTCTGATGCGTGGGACTTGGAATGGAAGATGGAATCCACCAGCATTCTTTATTTTATGGATTTACAGATTCCATCCAGTCCACTGCCGAGATCACTAGGCCGAAGTTTTCAGCATTTTAGCATTAACTCTGTTTACAATGGCTATAAAATCATCTGTGATTCTGAATGTCTGCGCTTCTGGTCTAGTG